>NC_090762.1:65636024-65648524 GCF_036898095.1 Palaemon carinicauda | reverse complement strand
CAGAAAAATAGGTTGGGCTTGTAACGCCATCTTTGATTAGGTGGGAAATTGAAAAGGGGTATCTTTAACTCCAGAGGGCAAGAAAAGAACATAATTTCCTGGTATGGAGAATTTATATGAACTACTTATCCTTTTACACTTAAGGACCTTAAGCTCTTAATTTTATATTTATGCATTCTTGCCACAATCAACCATGCCTATGTGAAATCCTTACACATTTGTTCTCCTTCACTCACCTTATTAACCTTTGTGGCGCATGAGTTAACCTTTTTCTCATTCCTGCAAACCCCGTCCTTTCACTTGTATATCACTAATTGCCAAAAGATCTTGCGTTTTCTCATTTAACAGAATAATTGTACTTGTACTCGTGATTTCTTGGAACACAATACAAGGTATGAAATAGCAGACGTCGTTACCATGTATACTGTTTTATACTTTGGCAGGAATATATACAGTGAACTTGAAATGTACTTACATTTCTCTTGATAGCTCATTTGTTAGAATCAACTGCTGGCATAGATTCAAGTCTTTGCCAAATCAGAAGAATTTATCATAAAAAAATTATGATTCCACATTGATAGCATTCAATGAAAAATTTGAATGTGAAATGTAAATTCGGATTAGTGCCTGTAACAGAATAGAATACGCGAGATAGACTGATAGATTTTAGTAAGATTCACAATGTAATTTCGGCATATTTTTGTGGATAGTATAAAAACTTTTACATTTTTGGAAAATTTATTTTATAAAACATCATAAAAACAATGTTTCCATTTGTTCTGTTATTTGTATGGCCGCCATCTTGAATTTTACACAATAGCCACCTTAATGAAAAAAAGCTTTTCGTCAATATTTCTGTCTCTGAATAACCTAGAAATATGATTTTCATAGCTAAACCATTTTCAAGACCAAGGAATCCAGTTGCTTCATAATAAATTAGCTAGATTCAACAACAAAATTCTTTAACTGAAATATTAGGTTTTATGGAATGATTTTCAAGTGATCAGACATGAACGTTCCGCCAAGTTAGTGTCTATTGAGAACCAACGCACTCCTCTTGATAAAAGTGGTTTAAAATGTTTAGGCAACCAAGGAGTGTTTACTTATCATCACCTTCATCATAAATTTCATACTTGTTCTGTCTCTCCACATCACTCTGACACTCGCTACTGCACTGAAAAAGATCAGTGCTGGATAAGAATTTTGATCTGAAAGAACATCTGGCAGAAGAGCAGTCTGTTTTTCATTGGCAGCTAACCATCAAAGTGATGGCCCTTGGAGCTTGAGGGGCACCTGTGTTGGTTGGTTTCAG
Organism: Palaemon carinicauda; assembly: GCF_036898095.1. Classification (NCBI taxonomy): domain Eukaryota; kingdom Metazoa; phylum Arthropoda; class Malacostraca; order Decapoda; family Palaemonidae; genus Palaemon; species Palaemon carinicauda. The sequence goes on along the minus strand of NC_090762.1, from coordinate 65,647,212 downwards.
TCAGACATCAGACTCCTTGTGTTAGCCATTTTGCAGAGGATCCAACTGAGGATCCTACATAGCAACGCTGCCCTATCCCTTCATTACCTTGAATGTGGACTCTCAGAACATATCGTCTCAGAGCTTCAAGGGTAGGAGGTAGCTTGTCACTTTGTGCCATATGCTTATAGTATAATTGCCTTTTCGTGATTGTGGTCCTGATATACCAACCTTTGTAGCTCCTAGTATAGCCTGAAGAAGAATTGGTTACCAGTTTGTATGATGTACTGTTGTACTCGTTGGAGTCTTTGCAGCAAGATAGTTAGCCAGGTCATCCTTTGTCTTATGTGATAGGAACCTGGTCAGTTGTTTTGTACAACAGCATTGGTTAGAACTGTTTCAATTAGCAAGGTGCAGTCATTTGGAACACTATATTCATGTGCACTGAGAAGATCCATAAACATCTTTGTGCCAAGTATATTGACATATAGGGTTTCGTTATCTTCATTAGGTAGGTATGCTTGGTTTTGTGTTAGGACTTCAGTGAGCTTAATTAACTCTATAACAGCTTTGTACGCTGTACCAAGGGTCCGTTATGGCCTGTTTTGCTTCCACTGGGTCTGCTCGCTGTTCAAGGAAAACACGCCTTATCCAGCAGGTTTTGTGGTATCAAAATGAAATGAATGTGGATTTCCTAGTGCATTTCATGTGTTCAGTCTTGTTTTCAGCATCTTGTTGTTGGAGATTTCAAAAAACTTTTTCTTTAGACATTTCCCGGCTTTGTTTTCACTGCATAAAGTTACTCGTCGTCATCTTTCTGATAGAGGAGGCATTGTTCCTTATCCAGTGGACATATACAGAAACTTGCTAATGGTGTTGATGAGCCAAATGTTGATGGGCCTGATTCGTCTATTTCAGTGCTTCCCCTATCTGTCCACTTTTCTTGGCAGTGTGACAGCCAGTAGCTAATGCTTACATGACGGCCTCAGGCACATTGAATTTGGTCTTTGTTAGTTTCACTTACATATCAACTACAATGATAGATTGCCTGATTTGTGTTGTGTGTGTTCGTTGTACAGGTTTGCAGTCGTTGTTGGACCTACACATGGTTGCTATCATGTACACTAGCCCCCTCTTCTACTATATCCAGCACAGGCTGGTCTATGCGGGAACGTTGGATTATCTCTTCCTTTCCAGCATCAGACTAACACAGCATGCACTGCTTCCAGTTGATAAGACATCAAGACCCTTGACAAGTAGTTTCTCCAGCAGCTTGTGGGTTGTTACTTATGTTTAGACCCTGCAAGAAAAACGAAATAAAATCACCATTATAAGACAACCACTGCCAATTTACATGTTGGGTATAGTAACCTGGTCAACATGCCAATATAATCTTACAAAATGATAAGACCACTAGATAAACATGTCCTTGTGGATGGTGCTCAGTATGACTTAATAACCAATTTGTTATATGAAATTATTAAGCATTTGCAATAAATGCTGTAACAAATTTCGCACCACATCTGTAACTATGATCATTGGATTCCTTTGTCTCGAAAATAGAGGTTTAGCTATCAAAATAAAAGCGCTAGGTTATTTAAAAGCTTGAATATTGAAGAAAACCTTTTTCATTACAGAAATATTGTAAATTCCAAGATGGCGGCCATATGGAACTTTGGGCAAATTTATTTTTTCTGATTTCTTATAGTATCTATAAATTATCCAAAAATATATAGCTTTCATACACCACACAACTCCAATTTATCGTGTAGTTTGGCTGTATTATGTCCAGGTAAGTCATGAGGCGATGGTATGGAATGTGGTGTCAAATTGTTTCAAAATAGAAGTTTATAATCTATTGTCATTTCTTTATGGTTAATAAAAGTCTTGACTAATGAAGAAAATCAATTTGAAGATATATCTCCTTAAATGGCATCCCACTACCGTTACCATCTTCACTCATAATAAAGCAAACCAGATATCAAATACAGAATTATTCAACAAGCAAAATTTTCAGCGAAGACTTGGCAAATATAGGAAATGTACTAACACGGTAGGAAGTGACTGAGAAATATTAGAACTTTTTATTTATTTATTCTTTGCAATTGTCAGAATAATTTTCTATTTATTTATGGAAATATAATATGCATAAAAGGTTGTTACTGGTTAATGGCACCATTGGCTGTTTAGATATTTATTTAAAGATTTAGGGTAGCCTTGGCAGATGAATTAAGATAGTTTTTTTTTTTTTTAACCATTTAGAATATTGTAAATTACCCAGTCATTTGTACCTTGGTGTTACAATGATGTCTTAAACCATATGAAGCTTCACAATTGCTGGTAAACCACAGATCATTCTGTACTGGTCTTATACTTCTAGCTGTTCGTGTGGCACGGATTTTCTTCATACAGAAGTGGACTCTAATGTTATTTTCATCAAGTTCCCCTTTCCATGAAATCTCTTACATGAAAAAATGAAATATTTTAGCGTATTTTTGTAGCTTTGTTAATGTACCTAATCTTCTGTGTTTATATGTACTAATTTTCTTGGAGGTAGAATTATATATATATATATATATATATATATATATATATATATATATATATATATGTATATATATATATATATATATATATAATATATATAAACTGTATATATATATATATATATACATATATATAAACTGTATATATATATACATACGTAAACATATACACACACGTGGGATAGTACTCAGATGCGATTTGTTTGTGTGTGTTATCTAGAAATAAAAATAAACTTGTAATTTTCAACTTTTTATTTTTTTGTTACTCTATTTCATCCTTTTTCATGAAAACAGTCATCGCTATCTGGATTGATCAGAGAAATCAGTTTCACTTAGGAATGCCTATTTGATGAAAAAAAAAAAAATGATAAACTGATATCATTAGACAGCAAAATCTGCAATGGGCGATAGAAAGTGAGTTTCGTTGAGTGGTTTTCTCACAGTGGAAGCCGTTGAACCAGTGACCTTGTAACTAGTGCTTTTGCTCTCCGCATCTGCTGCTGAAGCAAGAATGGTAATGCGGCCTTCGACCTCTCCTCTCATGGTCTTGGCTTCGCAGGAGAAAAAGTGGTAGCAGCAATGTGGAAAATGTGGACGAATTATTTATCAAACCCAATATGTCGTCTTGAGAGAGAGAGAGAGAGAGAGAGAGAGAGAGAGAGAGAGAGAGAGAGAGAGAGAGAGAGAGAGAGAGAGAGAGAGAGAGAACAATGGTAAAATCTTTATACGGGAAGCTTTTCTAGTGAGACTTTCTTGGTGGTTTACAGTTGATAGTGTCCATATTTTCCACTTTTTACATTTCAATAAAAGCAATATTTGTTTATCCTCACATTTTTCAAATTAAGCAGATTTTTTCATAGCCACTTGAATGCAAATTATGAATTAATGCAGTGTCGTTGTTAGAGTCCACGTTAGAATTTGTCTTCTCATTTTATTTTTTTTTTGGAGACTTTTTTCAATGTGTTATTTATTATGGTCTTTTCATTTTGTTTCGGCTAAAAGTTTCGCTGCATCTTCTCAATGTATTGTTTAGTAATACTAAAAATATTTTGTTATTGTTGAACACGTAAATGTAAACAAAATGGGACCGATAATGAACCAGCACGGCCGAATGAGACCTGTTTGCCTGAATTTTAAGAAAATGAGGAAGTAGCATTGCTCAGTCCTTAGGAAATAAAAAACAGCCTTAATCGGAATTCTTGATATTTCAGACATTATTATTATTATTATTATTATTATTATTATAAGCTAATCTACAACCCTAGTTAGAAAAGCAGGATGCTATAAGCCCAAGGGCTCCAACAGGGGAAAAATAGCCCATTGAGGTAAGGAAACAAGGAAATAAAACAAAAAACTACATGAGAAATAATAAACAATCAAAATGAAATATACTAAGAACAGTAACAACATTAAATTAGATCTTTCATACATAAACTATAAAAATTTCAAAAGAGAAAAAACAAGAGGAAGAGAAATAAGATAGAATAGCATGCCCAAGTGTACCCTCAAGCAAGAGAACTCTAATCCAATACTGTGGAAGGCCATGGTACAAAAGCTATGGCACTACACAAGACTAGAGAACATTGGTTTGATTTTGAAGTGTTCTTCTCCTAGAAGAGCTGCTGACCATAGCTAAAGAGTCTTTTGTACCCTTACCGAGAGGAAAGAAGCCACTGAATAATTACATTGCAGTAGTTAACCCCTTAAGTGAAGAAGAATCGTTTGGTAATCTCAGTGTTGTTAGGTGTATGAGGACAGAGGAGATTGTGGAAATAGGTCAGACTATTCGGTGTATTAGGCAGAGACAAAATGAGCCATAACTAGAGGGAGGGACCCAAAAGACCCAATAATACTCTAGCCCATGAATGTAATATCTTCAGAAGGAGATAATTCTTTCTTTTGATATGTTTGAATTTGTACCTGTACTTGTCTCCTTCTTACCTAGGCGCAGTGATAGAGATTGTAATATCTTTACACTCTTGTTTTCATTATCAAGTCTATCGCAGTAACCGATGTATCCAGGAGAAATATGCCAAATGCTTTTTACGCCCTTTTATAAATATTTCCAGGGTCAAATGACATTTGGCTTTCTTAAAACGAAGACCATTTTTATTGAGGTGTCACTGTCGATAGCTTTTACTCATATATATATATATATATATATATATATATATAAAATATATATATATATACATACATATATATATATATATATATATATATATATATACATACATACATAGATATATATATATATATATATATATATATATATATATATGTGTGTGTGTGTGTGTGTGTGTCTGTGTGTGTGGAAATGTTTATCATGGAATTGATCAAAATTCTGTGGCGATACAGTATGTCACAGAACGTAATTAGTTGAGAGTTGTAGGAGCTTTTTGATGAGAGTGAAGTATTTATTAGGTTTTGATGTGAAGAGAGCGACCGATTTGGTGTTGAAATGGGTGGTTTTTAAGCGGTTTATAAAGCTTTCGATGAAAAATAATGAATGCATTACTGCGAGAAGTTATGGAAAGTACAGATGAAGGGGGAGAATCCAAAGTCTGTATCCTGAAGGATTGGGAATATTTTCCCCAAAATTTTCGTCTTTGATTAATTTGATATAAGGTCTCAGGTCAATTTCAAGGTCAGACATTAATAATTTTTTCTTGATATTTTGCAAAATGAATGTCAGAGACTCTCGTTTATCCACTTGAAGTTTTCGCTCATTAAATACGACAAATCATACTGTTTTTACAGGTGTTTCTACTACTTTTCGTTATAATTTCTTACAAAGAAATTAACAGAAATCCATGAATTCAACAAACTCGAATTAAGCATCATTATGCTGCACTCTTAACAGTCAGGTTCTGTAATGTGCATTAATAATTCGTGTTTTTGTTTTTGCCGGAGTAGATGCCATTGAAATATGATCCATCTATTTCAAATTTTCTTTATAAGAAATTAGAAACGGTATTCATTAGTTGCAAAATGGTATTTGTCACCTATCCTATCACATAGTAATGGGCAACTATTTATTGCTGGTCCCCACTGTTAACATCTATCTGAATATTATTATTTTTTTTTTTCAACTATTTCATGGTTGCAATATTTCATCATGTAGTTTTGGTAGCTGCTGCATTTGATCTACTTCCTTTTTTGATAAACACCCGTCAACTGTTAGTGGTTAAATGCCCTGACCACGCAGGCAGACACGAACTGAATTCACTTGTTATGTACTGAGGTCACTTTAAGATTGCGTATTAGTCATACTAGTGGCCCATGGGTTTTGAATGTGCAGACCAGATGGCGCTATTTTAACCATGAAGCATGTTGTATGCGAATGCAGCCCTTTTAGAAAACAAAGACATTTATGTTTTGGTCAGAAAACTATGCCTAACATTTTATGGGAATCTGAGGTTTTTTTTTTTTTTTTTTTTTTTTTTTTCCCTCCAAAAAAATTAAATTCCTAATTATAGCGATATTTTATTTGATATATGTTTTTATCACGTAGATTTTATTAATCCTTTCCGATTTTTGGGGGGGAGGCCGCTAACTTTGCAAGAGTTGATTTCGAATCATTAGTGTGAATAATATCCCCCTCTTTTTATAATGATAATAATGCATCTTCATGCTCAGGTTCACTACAGTCCTCTGTAATAGCCTCCACAATCAAGCTTATGATAAGGCTTAATTGGGATTTGATCTAAAAATTTTATCATTTTGTTTGTAATAAATGCAATACCTTTGTATTGTTCATAGATAACCTGTTATAACTGCTTAGAAAAAAAGCTTCTCATTCAAATAAAATCTTATGTATGATAGTATACTGGATTTTGAGATAATTTATCTAGTTAAAGAGTTCCTCTTTGTGGTATATATGAGGCTTTCAAGCCATGAGAAAGCAATATGACTTATTGCATATTTTCACAAATATTCTAGGTATTTCCAATATAGCTAGTCCAAATCCATGTTGATGTTTTCGAGAAGTCGTTTATAAACCAGCTTTAAACAACAATAGAAGCTGTGTTCTCATTTGGAGTTCTGCTGGTCGTTGTTTTCTTCACGTGTACACACACAAATATACACTACTCATATATGTATATATATATATATATATATATATATATATATATATATATATATATATATATACACAAATTATATATATATTATATATATATGTATATATATGTATATATATATGTATGTATATATATATATATAATATATATGTATATATATGTATATATATATATATATATATATATATATATATATATATATATATATAATGCTAGTCCACTGAAGGACAAAGGCCTCATATTTCTTTTCCACACGGGTCTGTTTATGGTCTTTCAATGCCAGTCTATACCGGCAAATTTTCTTACCTCATCAATCCATCGCCTTCTTTTCTTTCCCCTGCTTCGTTTGCAATCTCTTAAGGACCCATTCTGTTATTCTTCTTGTCCATATATTATCTGTCATTTTCCTTACATGGCCTGCCCATGTCCAATTCTTTTTCTTACATTCTGTTTGAATATCCTCTAAGGCTTTAGTAAGGCTTCAAATTTAAGATATATATATATATATATATATATATATATATATATATATATATATAATACTGATAGGCTAGTCTGATTAAATACTTTTCTTTTAAGAGAAAGGGTAATTTTACTTTTCATGATCTCATATTGTTCACCAAATGCTCTCCATCCCACGCTTATCCTCCTTTTTAATTTTGGTCTCGTCGTGGGGAAAAACTTACTGCCTATCCCAAGTACGTATATTCAGTGACAGTCTCTAGAGGTTCGTCCATAACCCTTATTCATTGAATATCGTCTTAGTTTTATTCATATTCATTTTTTGTGCTAAATTTCTATTTTATCTATTCAAGTCTTTTATAATTTTTTTAATTCCTCCCATAATACACTGAATAGAACTATGTCATCTGCAAATATGTTATTGAGGTGTTTCCTATTAATGATCATTCCATTTTCGCAATCTTAATTTTTAAACACTTTTAGGCATGCTGTGAATGATTTAGGAGAGATGGGATCTCCCTGTCTAACTATCTACTCAATCGGAATTTTCTCACTATCTTTATGTAGTTTTAGGATTGCTGTACTTCCCGTATAGATATCTTCAAGTGATCTAACATAAGATTCCTTTATTCCTTGTTTTTGAAGGGATTTCATTACTGCTGAAGTTTTGACAGAATAAAAAGCTTCTTCATAGTTTATACATGCCATACATAAGGAGTTTGGCATACTTTGTTGACTTATCCATTTGCTGGTTAATTACATGGATATGGTGAGTTGTTGAATACTCACTTCTAAAACCTGCCTTTTCTCTTAGTTGATTAAATTCTAATTGTCTACTGTTCGGCCTGATATGATCTTTGTAAATATTTTATATATTACCGAGAGTAAACTTATTGGGCGTTATTTTCTCAGGACTTTTGTGTCTCCCTTTTTGTGAATTAGTATATCTGGTGTGAATATCCCATATTCAACTTCTGCATTTAAGAATAGTTTTCACTCCCCGAATCTCAATTATATGGGAGAAGGTAATCTTTTGTAATTATTATTCATAAGGGTAAGTAACCCACCTCTCACCGGAAATTTCTCAGATCATATAGTATACAATATAAATGGATAACGATCAAGCAGAAATTTTCATATATTTTTTTAACATTTATGTAATTAGTTGTTTTTTGTTTTCTGTCTAGCTTTTATTCATTCTATTATATTACTGTTCCTGCGAATAATTTTAACTTATCAATTTTAGAAAATATATTTTTCTAATCCGAATTACAGTTATGTATTGTTTAATGACACTAATTTCATAGTAGGCTATTATAAAGTGCTATTTTCTTTCTTTGGATTAATGGCTAAATCCTTTCTTTCCTTTCCTAGACACTTACTCATTATACTTGGATGTCAGCCTTCATGTTTCATAATAAAAATGGCTGAGTTAATGAAATATAGGTTATGTTTATATGTTTGTTCGTTTTACATAATTCCTGTCATTCTGTTGATTCTAAAAACTTAATTTCCTCATGGTGAACTACGTCCTAGGAAACCTTCTATGTCCATATCCTTGTTTCATTGCTAAGATAAAAAACATATATATCCTCTTCTTTACTTTGGAAATGACAGTGAGGGCAGTGGGATAATAGTGAACTGGAACCACTTGGACTCAAAGTCTTAGAGCGTAACGGAGAAGGGACGTGACTCCCTTTGAAAAGGCAGTCACGTATCTATAAAGATTATAGGAATCAACTAAACAAAGGAAAATACCATCCCTAACCTGAATTATACAGATCGTCCGGTAATGGTCTTATTCAGTCTTGCAGTTTCTTAACAATGCTCGATTTTTTAGTATATTTTCGCCCTTGCTCTACTCATGCCATTATAAAGAATTCCAGGTGTGGGATATTTATAGTAAAACGAAACCCTTCAAGAATTATCATTACTATGTGAAGGGAGGGTCCTAGTTAGGGATATGATATTGAGGTTCCTTCTTATAGCAGTGCACATGTAATTCGAATGTTCTAGTGGATGATTTAAACATAGTAGTTTACTATGTACAAGAAAATTTTTAGATTTTAAGGATCTACATTCTACACTTAGTTTCATGATTTTTTTTTTTTTTTTTTTTTTTTTTTTTTTTTTTTTTTTTTTTTTTTTTTGCTAGTGCAGCGGAAAGGATACAGTGTGTTGCTGGTCACCCCATCAGTGCTGTTTTAATTTTAGTTATTTGTGAAGTACAACATCACTTTATTATTTTTTTTTTTAACCTGAATGGGTAATGAATTATTCATATTTGGGCCTTTTTTTTTCATTTTGAGAGCAAGCAAGACGAAATTATATTTTTTAATCTGAAATGGCAATATATTCTCCACATTTTAGACTGTTTTTTTAACATATCAAGTCCAAGCAAGTTAAAATAATTCTGAATCTGTAATTGTAATAAATTTTTCATATTTGGGACTGCTTTTTTTAACATTTTGAGTTCAAGCAAGATGAAATGATGTTTTTGTATCTGAAATGGTTATAAATTATCCATATTTAGGTTTTATATTTTCCTTTTAAGTGGAAGCAAGATAAGATATTTTTGAATCTGAAACAGTAATAAAATATTCATATTTGGGACTTTTTTTTTAACGTTCTGAGTGCAAGCAAGATAAAAAATTTTGAATCTGAAATGGTAATACATTATTGATATATTGGACTGCTTATTTAACATACTAAGTTGAAGCAAGGTAAATATTTTTGAATCTGAAATGGTAATGCATTATTAATATTTGGGACTACTTTTTAACATATTAAATGCAAGATAAAGTATTTTTGAATGTGAAATAGTAATAAAATATTCGTATTTTGGACTGCCTTTTTTTTTACATTTTAAGTGCAAGCAAGATAAAATGATAGATATTTCTCTGAAAAAAACCCACTCAGACACGGAAGCTACCATGGAAACGGGACAATGACGTATTTTGAGGTCGTGTGAGTTTTGCAAACCGCTTCGATTGTTATCTTCAAAGCAAAGCTTGGTGCCCTCGATGGATTTCCAACCCCGATGTCAATCCAGTACTCTACCTTGTAATTTGGTTGAAAGTCTGAAGTGAAAGATAGCCACGAATTCATTGAGCTTATTTATAACATCAGTGTGCCTTAGTCTTTATTCCATGAAGTAGGTACTGTACATTACTCCACCTTACCAGACTATCATTCACCATAGACTATTGTTCTCATTCAGGTATTATTATTATTATTGTTATGATTATTATTTTTATTATTATTATTATTATTATTATTATTATTATTATCATTGTGTGTTGTTGCAGTTTAAGCTGTTGATGATTATAATGTTCACAGTTATTCATTATTATATTTTTCCTTATTGTTATTGATAACACAAACATCTTCACAAAGTCGAAGTCGAATGAATGTCAATACTACTTCCACTCAATTACGAAGGAATAAAAGAAAAAGCCAGACATGCTATTCCCCTTACATGGAATAACACGTTAGCCATTTAATCCATGAATGTGAATTCTCCCCCTCCGTCCATACCCCAGTAGCAGTGAGGAGATATATTGAACTTCTCTCCCCAGGTGGTGTGACATGATGAACACTTAATGAGGGTATCACGCCTGGCAGTAAATGGTGAAATAAAACCTGCCCTTTAGGGATTTTACCAATGATCAATGGTGCATCTTGCCATCACAATATCCACTCAACAATAGTGAAAGTAAGAGGAGAGGAACCAGATATGCTGCTGCATATGGTTTGAAACTTTACGGGCCTCCGCTTAGAGAGAATAAAACCAGATATGATTTATTTTATGTGGATATAAACCTTTCCTTTCCTTCTATAATTAGAAGTAAGACTTTAGTGCAAGTCATACTATTAAATAATGGGTTTTTATATCTATGGAAGATACAAATCTCTTTATGCACCTTGAGTTGTTGACTGGAGATACTTTTGGCCTGGTGTTTTATTGCTTAATCACTCAAGCTTCGGAGATGTTAGTATTACCTAATTTTCCTTCCCAGTGAATCGAAGATGGGGTAACAACATAAGTATGTGCATTAGCATATCTGGTTCCTCTTAATTTATGTTTGTTACGTTTAGTGGACATAACGTTGGCCT
>NC_090762.1:65613524-65626024 GCF_036898095.1 Palaemon carinicauda | reverse complement strand
AATTCGCCGAAATTATTGTGAAATATTTTGGACGTATTTCATATCTAGTGAACTATCAAGTGCCCATGCACATTATTCTATGCGTCGTTGATCTTCAGATTCATGATTTTGAGATTTAGATGTCTTAGAGGATTTAAATAAGACAGACTTGCATTTTGGTGTCTCCATAAATGCATAGGAAGCAATGTTATTATTATTATTATTATTATTATTATTATTATTATTATTATTATTATTATTATTTTGAAAGTTGATTGACATATGAAGTAATAAGCATAGCTTATGGTAGTCAGTGATGATTACCATTTCCTCAGTTTAAACACTGGCATTGTACGGAAAGAATATAACCTAATTTATCATCTTGGTAAATCATATGCTAGATCTTTTTCTTGTATGAATCTGCTTTGTCGATCATAACTTATTATGAGTAGTAGAGTATGGGATTCTTTTGCGTAATTGCAATTAAATTGCGTAGTGTGTTATGGCTGTGTGAAGGAAACCCAGCTTAAACTTTTGAGTGAAATAAGAATAGGAATGATAAAAAGGGTCAAAGTTATATTGCTTGAAGGAAAAATTGAATGCAAATGGAATTGCAACTTAGGCGTTGTATATATAAAAAAAAATCTTAGTTGTAGAAGGAAATAAAAAGTAATTAAATTTTGATCCCTAGGATTTACGACATCCATTAATTACATGGGAGGAGAGGGGGCCTGGTAGATGATGCTAGCGCCTTGAGTTTAAGAAAATATTGAACTAAATCGCATTATATCACGCATAATAAGAATACAAAAAGGGAATGTCTGTATATTGTAAAGCAAGCACATGAGAGAGAGAGAGAGAGAGATTAGAAAATTTATTAGACTGTCCCAAATGAAATTTGACTGTCTAGCTCCCGCAACTAGTGGCGGTAATCAGCAGTTGCCGCCACTCACTGTAAAACATTGTTTTAAATGGGAGCATTCATATTCAACCTACAGTTCCCTCGCTGTAGATCGCCTCTTCGGCTTCTTTTAGCTAGCAAGGAGCTCTTCGTTAGATGCCATCTTCCAATTGCAGAGGTGTGTCGATTTCATGTTAATTTTATCACTAGCTCGTTATCGTGATATTCAATTTTTCAAATAAGCTACACATATTCTTCAATATCCCTATGCGTCTGAGATCCAATGACAGAGTGATTTCGATATTTAAGGATTTTTAAGGATTATTTGTAAAAAAAATATTGGAAATCCTGAGTTAATGATAGAATTTTATATATATATATATATATATATATATATATATATATATATATATATATATATATTTTTATATATATATATGTGTTATATATATATATATATATATATATATATATATATATACAATATATACATACATAATACATACGTACATACATACATACATACACATGCACAATATGCACGGACATGCATATATGCATTTGTATGTGCAGTTTTCTCTTAGGTTATGCTGATTTAATTGAGAGTAGAATTCCCTATTATTATGGTGTCTGTTGTTCCTAACATTTCAATATATGTTTGAAGCTTAATTGACAAGTGAAATACAAATCATATGTTGATTCCCCATGTTAGCATATTTATGAATTGTGAATAATAATACTATATATGAATGCAGCTTCAAAAGATCTACCCTGCATGAATTTAATTGATGCTTTTAAGGCTGAAATTTATTCATTTCTATTCCATTGTAATTTATAACTCATTCGGCCAATAACCTGTATTTGTGTAATTATATATTCATATATATATATATATATATATATATATAGATATATATATATATATATATGTGTGTGTATGTGTGTGTGTGTATTTGTGCAAGTGCGTGTGCGTGTGTAAATATCAACCATAATGGCATTTAATATTGAATTCTACTTTTGTGGATGTATATCCACTGGAATTCGTTTATGATTATAGCGTCTGGCTGGGCAGGGATTCGAACCTATGCCTCTTAGTCGAAACCATGCGTGCGAGGACACAACCAATTAGGCTTTCAAGAGATATACAAGTTTATGACAAGTCTACGAGAATTTGTTCTTAGACTTGAAATAAACCCATCTCCACCATATATATATATATATATATATATATATATATATATATATATATATATATATATATATATATATATATATATATATATATATAGTCATTTGAATTGTTAAAATTATTGACAGCACATATATCCTCAACCTTTCCATGAAAGGTTAAATGAAGATAATGGTCTCAATATACTAAAGGCTCCCTCGTTTCAAATGCAGACGCTATTCACAAGGATGAAAGGATTCCAGTGGCTATTTCCAGGTTTAAGCCTTTAGATCGAGGTCACCAATGAAGTTCAGGGTCATGAAGGGTGCCCCCTTAGCGCAAGTTCACGATGCAAGATATTTTCGAGTTGCAAAGGTGACATGCATCTACAAAGTTCACCAATTTTAATAAAGAAATGTTTGCGATTCTCATATAACTTTATTTATCATTTATGAAAAATGTTTTGCGAATTTAAATCACGTAAAATAGAAATATATCATTGTGTTTTCAATTGAATTCGCCGTCATATAAACAAAAAGGTCGAATTTATGAGGTTATGTCAAACGCTCATATTAAGTTCAAAGGTCAGTGCCAATATAGGAACATGAAAATGACGATTCAAGGATACTCATTTTTCTTGCAAAGATGAACAAATATTTAACAAACAGAATTCTGAGGAGAATGTTGCGGCAAAGGTTAAATCATTATATGTCAAACGAAGTCCTTGCGATTTTTATTTCCCACAGAAATATTCATGTAAAAAATATATTTATTGTGGTGTAAACAATAACGGCAGTAGTCATTTGCTGATTTGTCATCAAATTATGTAAAAGCATAATTAATTAAGAAACGGTTTCGTCGGTTTCAAAATTGAAAGCTTCGATTTCTTGATATTTGTCTCATCAATATTTTACTTGTATTTGTGTTTTTAATAATATTATATATAATGCCTTATATATTATTCATTAATTTATATATATATATTATATATATATATATATATATATATATATATATCCAACACTAGTGTTCTCCTACAGACCTTAAACTTTAAACGCAACCCAATCAATGTCAACGCTTTCTTGCATTTGCAATGGTTCTCAGGCTTTGAGGACAATAAGGCCTTAGCAATGGAATTCAGCACACGGCCACATTATCCAGCTCTCATTAATTTTTCACCCAACTCGATTCGCAGAAATTCCAGTTCTCATGGTCCCCCGGGCCAATATGTCTTCATCATTAATCTGCTTTTAAGGTCACTGGGTATTAAATGTTCTTAGAAACATGTACTTCTTATTTAAATATGACCGAGCCAATCCCTAAGAAGTGTGACCGTTCCAATACTTCAAAATACCCAAAGGTAAATATTTTACTAATTTCTCATTTTCTCTATACTTTTAATTTAAACAAGGCCTTTATGTGACCTTTCCCATCTGATTGTGTCGACTTTAACATCTTCAACGCGTTTCATGCAATCATAGCATATGGGTTTTACCCAAACCTCCTAGTCTTGGCTTCATTCTTGTTATCTGCAGGTTTATTACCTGTACCCTATACAATTGCTATTCCTCTGTTATTGCTGATAGAGTAACATCTGTTCCCTTCCCCATGTCTAGAGTAGTGTTAATTTATTTAATTTCTTCCCCCTCGTTATTAATGATATGTAATTTTAATTTTTCATCCACGCATTTGCTGATGATTCAACCTTCCGTTTTTCTTTTCTTTTTATTCACCCCCAGCACTCTTTTGATATCAGTTATTTCGAATTGCCTTATATTCATCTCTTCACTCTAATCTATTGAGGTTAGGTGAATGGGGATTCTATGATGTAGTCATAAGGCAGTGCATACAATATAGTGTCGTTATCTTCAATCAGGGTCTTCAGTTAATTTTGGAAAATAAAGGGGCTGCACATCACTTCTGCTAGTGTCTTGGGTGTCCAGACTGCTTATAGCTAACATAGTAACATTTATTTGTTCATAGATTTAATCTTTATTTTACTTCTCTTTCTTGTAGTGATACTTCTCCTTGTATTCTCTTCGGCAAGATTTAATCTGTTAATTTGTCACTTCTCTCTTTGCTTATAGTTTCTCTCTCTCTCTCTCTCTCTCTCTCTCTCTCTCTCTCTCTCTCTCTCTCTCTCAGAGGTCTTTGTTTTTAAATATAAAACTTACCCGCTGGTTATATAAAGGGTCTTTGTATTGTAGTTTGTTCACATAACTTTTTTTTGTGAATTCACAGCCAACTGAAACTCACGAGTCCTAAGTAGAATAGTATACCAAAACGAGAATAATGTAATTGTCAGTTCACCAATCATAATTTGGAATTACTTGTAAGTGCCTTTTCAGTAATGTTAATTGTGAGAGTTTCGTAACGTATGTAAAAGCAACTATCTAGATTTCCTTTTGTTTAACCCATCAACATTTTCATAACTCAAGTTTTCCTGGGCCATAATCTTTAACCCTTTTTTGAAGAGGTTTATTAAGCATTATGCGTATCTTCTGAATTGATCTCTTTGTAAACATTGTTTGTTTGCACCAATTAAATAGTTTATATGCTGAAAAATATTGGCCTTACTTGAGGTATATGGCCTAACTCTAGTTATTTATTTTATGGAAGGAAAATCATATATATATTTATATATATATATATATATATGTAAATATATATATATTCTAATATATATATATATATATATATATATATATACATATATGTATATATATATATATATATATATATATATATATATATATATATATATTTTAGAAAATACACATTTAATATATTTAGATCTATGATAAAGGTATGGTAAAGACATTATTAATGTTTGACTTTCATTGATCAAAAGCTTTGCATATAAAGAAATTAATTCCCCATGGAAAATATTTTTGTATTGCAATAGGAAGTTAAAAAAGAGAAGAGATTCACTTTAATTTAACTGCCATGTTTTTCTGATAGAATCCCATTTTAATTGATAAAATTGCTGGAACTGATAAAAGTTGCACAGTATTAAATCTGCAAAAAATATATAGTGTTTAAATATATTAAATAAGGAATTAGTTCTGTTATTGTTTTAACGCGTTTTAGTGACCCTGACTTTTATATGATCATTGTCTCAATTCTTTTACCCTTTTGTTGTCGTTATTCTATAATATTCATTACATTATCTAAGCGATACTCCAAATTGCCTGTCGAGTTCTTCTGATCGGGAGATTACGTCTTGTTAGATCGAATGGAAATCGGTGTATTTCAGTGCTTCTGAAGTCGTTTCTTTCTTATAATTGTGTTCATAATCAATTGGATTCCATCATAACGTTCTTTATTTTTTTATTTTCAAACACTTACATAAATCAAGGCTTTTTCTTTACAACAAAACATATCCAAAAATTATTATATATATCTTGGCGTTAAAAAGGATATATTCACATATCCCTTGAATTTCTATATCCATAATACTTTGCAGTGCTTGAGTAGACTGGCGTGCTCATTCGTCCGTTAGCTTCACTTCGAAAAAAATATTGAAGTGTTATTAGCTTTTGTGATGTTGCAGATTTAGCCATTAATGTAGACTGCACCATGTCATTCGAGAAATGTCTTATACATGTATGTTAGACGAGTAAATGTTATAGGAGGTGCAACACGCTTTTGTCTGAGTAAAATTTAAAAGAGAATAAATTTTATCTTTTCAAGATTAACATTGAAGGTATCTATATGTCCCCCATCAACATACAGTTGTCTTTGGTAATTTCGATTCACACCAAGACAAGCTTAGGAAACTTTCGGCAACTCCACATGTAGCACGATTGTAGCATGCAATATCCGTGTGTGACAAAAATTAATATTGACCAAACGACATCATAGTGGTGGTAATCAAGTAACAATGTTATTCCCAGGTTAATGTATACTACTGAAAGAGAAAAATCATCGCCCCACAGTTATTGGCACCAAATCCTCACTGAAATCGTTCCATCGCTATATTATGGAGTTGAAAGATATACGTTATACCGGATTCTTATTGATAAACGAAACGGAGAAAAGTCTTGTGAAAGTAAGAAATTTTTTTTTTTTAATATAATGATTAACTAGTCTTTCAGAATCGACGAGGCCCCTGGGGAGGACCTGTAACTTATTATTTAGTATTGCTTTTGTTGCAAGGCAAAATCCATGATTAGATGCCACTTGCTGGATTTGTTGGAAATATACATAAACTAGGAAAAGCTTTCAAGTATAAGAGGATATCCTTTGGAAGTGAAATCAAATGATGAAAGGTGAAAGTTATTAAAGCTGAATTAAGTGTGTGTATATATATATATGTGTGTGTGTGTGTGTGTGTATGTGTGTGTGTTTGTGTGTTTATTAGAGTAAAACCAAAAATGAACAAATTTCATGTTATGTAGCTGTTTAAATACCGAAGGTAGTATCTAGTATTTTGATGATAAACTTGTGATAATGTAAATCGGAAATAAACGACAATTTCCTCAAATGCCAAGAAATATATCAGATCCACGGCGACAATATCTAAGGCCATTAACTTTATGAAGAAATTTATAGTCCTCTAATCACTAAGATATCTCTCTAGTTCTTGAACGATGACTGTCTTCAACTCCCTTGCATTACCAAGCTCGTTACAATCACCTGATATTGTAAACAACTCTAAAAAGGCAGCGTCGGAGGGATTGAAGAATGTCAAATATGTGCCAGGCTTCAGGTGGTGGCATGAGACAGCTCTTTAGACCCTGTTCAATTATTTTTTTTTCTCTTTATCTTTATTTCGATTCCCTCTTACGTTGGACTTTGGGGTCGTCTTTGGGAAATTTGGAGGTTTCTATATTTGTTTTTTAAAGATTTATTCGTTCATATTTTTGTATTTAATTTTTGGATTTTATCATCTTTGATCATTTGTCTCTTGCGATCTGAGGAAATAAAAACGAAAAAAACATTAAATAGGTAAAGGTGTTCAGATAAAAACGACAAAATAAATTAGAATAAGCAAATATAACGTAAAATAGATGAATATAATTGAATAAGAAGGTAGAAATTAACATAAATGAAAAAGTAGAAATAAGTAAATTAATAAGAAAGTTAAGCAGATACAGTTTAAGAGAGTGAATTTTGTAATGTTTCGAGCATTGTGGATAATGTGTATTATTTTACACAAATAAGTAAATTAAATTCTAAATGGATGAAGATACGTTGTTGAATAAAAGAAGAGGGGAAAAAAAAAAACAAGTTCACGGGAAAATGGTTGGACATGTAAATAAATAAAGAAGACAAAAAATATATGAAGTACAGAGTAAACAATACGTAAATGAATGAAAAGAAACGTCGATAAAATTGAATCGAATGAATTTGGCTAAATTCTAAATATTGTGAGTAGATTTTTTTACGTCTTATAATATCTGAATGCAAGATATTTTTAAAAGAGTAAGTGTTAGTTTACCCTAACTCGTTTTTACGGTAATTCTTTTTTAATTATATCTTTTGGTCTGGAATTTGCATTTATTAGGTCTCTTTGTGTGTGTGTTTAAACAGTCTATGAATGTTATACTTTTTGTTTTTATATACATGCACATAAAGAGAAAACATTTGCCCACATAAAAAATCTCAACGAGTAGGACTGGAAACTCGTTATTATAACATACACCTTCGTTGTAAATGAGAATTACGCTTTACGTAAGTATGACTATTGTGTTTGTGTGTGTGTGTGTGAGAGAGAGAGAGAGAGAGAGAGAGAGAGAGAGAGAGAGAGAGAGAGAGCGTTATAATGCCAGACATGTTAGATATAAGGAACGGACCAGACATGAAGCATTATTATTATTATTATTATTATTATTATTATTATTATTATTATTATTATTATTATTATTATTTGTAGCACTAATTATCGTTTTAGTTGATAATATAGATTTATTTTTTCAGAATAGAAATTTTTCCATATTGGCGGCCCTAACTTCGGCTTGAAAGAACTCAGCAAAAAAGTCATTTGCCTAAAGCCCGGGTAGATTGTCTGAGATTTTCATCATTCCTACCATTGTGTTTTCCTAAGTTATATATGAATAAATGATATACAGTATATATATATATAATATATATATATATATATATATATATATATATGTATATATATATATATATATATATATATATATATATATATATATATATATATATATATATATATATATATATATATATATATATATCAAATAAGCCATATATATTAATACATTAAAGTCTGGATTCTCTTAACGACCTCGGGCTCAGAGCCCCAGGCGAAATCACTCAAATAGTATCAGACCGGCCTGGATTTGAACCCTGGTCCAGGATACCTGTATGCCAGTGACCATGCCACTCAGCCACGAAGAAATATATATATATATATATATATATATATATATATATATATATATATATATATATATACAGACTTCTCCCTGTGAAAGAATGACCCCTGATAAGTGTTAGCTTTAGCCCCAGTAATCTAACAAATATTTCAGAATGAGGTTTTTAGTGTCTTGCTAATGGTCTCCTACCCCCTAGCCAGCTACCCACCGCTACCAAGTAGATGCTAGGTCCTTCTCTTCACTGCTGATCTTAACAGATCTACAATTAAGTTTTCAAAATCAAGGCTTAATTTGCTTTCTCCTTTTGTGTGTCTGTAGGTAATGTATTGCATATTGTTTACATGTAAAGGAAGAATCCAATTCTTGAGATCGGCAGGTCGAAAACACCCTTTATAAAATTAACCTGCATGTTTACAGATATTAGAATATTCTTTCATAACTCATAGATTTTTATGTGTATTATTATCTTTTCCATTTATGTGTAAATTGTATATGACCCTCTCTCCAGATGGTATTCCGGTCTTCAGCTAATGATTATGACAGTCCCTCGGTTTTCTTGGTGGTCACCTATCCGAGTAATGATCCGATTCAACATTGCTCAAAGGAGTAATTGCGTTATACAAGAGAACAATGTTTTCGTAATATCTAACCAAGGACATTTGTGTTTGAGCCTTTATCCAAAGAGGATCTTGCTTCGTCTCTCTCTTTAATCATCGTAGTGCTTTTTCATCGAATACAGCAAATATTCCCTATGTTATTGTAACAGAAAAATTAAACTTCCTGAAATAAGTAAATAATTTTCTTTTAAGATTTGAGAAGATGTTACTTATCAATGATATTTTGTACTAGAAATACGCGCTTGTAGCATGTCAGAAGTTAAAGTTGGATTAAGGATTCTCAGTCTGTTGAATACACAATTACCTTCTAAAAGAAATCTAGATTACTTTAGAAAACCGCATTCCTCCATCAAAGTAGTTGCCAATACTAGGGATTTTTTGCATTGTCTGTAAGGACAAATCACCATAAGATGAAAATTTTAGTTGGCAACAATGGATTACAGTGGTGTTCAATAAGCTGAACAGTCTAAAACATTGGGTTGACACACTCGCATCCTCTCGTGTAGTAACGTAATTACACAGATGAACGAACGAACACTCGCCATTACTTGAGGTGATGGTAATCATTGGGTAACTCTTGACTGCTCTGCCAGTGAGGAGTGAAGAAGGGTTTTGTGTGGGATGTCCTCATGGCACAAAGCACGCCGCCCTGCTAAGTGGTGCAGCGTTTCGATGCATTATTCCAATCAAAATCTGTCGGCTTAGACTGTAATGGAGGTCATTTTCGAGAAGCCCTTTTATTTTCACGGCCGCCAGTATTAGTTGATGATACCCTGATTCAACAGCGCTTCTTCCTTCGGGTAAAGAGCTGTCCGTTAACCTGGCATCTTCGTGTGATTATCACAGACTCTGGAAGCGATTCGACGCATAGTTTCTTATTATATTTCCGCGTAAAACATACAATGCTCGCAGCTCGCAGTTAGATATCCTGGATTCATTCATACACTATTATTTATTGTAAGAGATTGTTCTTTTTTCTTGCCAGTTGCCTTATAAAAAATCCTTTAGCCAATGAATGGATATAGTAGATTGGTTAGCGTCATTTTTTTTTCAACACGAGTAAGAGGTAATATTTTTTATTAGACCTCTATTCTTTGGACAGTTTTTTTTTTTGGAGACATCTTTGCTGGATTTAAAAAAAAAGTCAGTGGGAATTTGTTTGGCTTGTCATAACAATTTGACATTTGAATTACATTGTTTATTATTATTATTATTATTATTATTATTATTATTATTATTATTATTATTATTGTTGTTGTTGTTGTTATTACTAATGTGCACATGTTTGTATAACATGAAGTAAAATTAATATTTATCTCATGTCACACAAGATATGTAGCAGAGAATCAAGGTGAAAAAAATTTAGAAATAAATGAATTGACATATCAAAACAAAATCTGTGATAAGAGTTTGTCACTTGAAATGTAAGCTTACAGTTTTGATTTACGTGGTAACACATGCATTACAGTACCAGAAATATGTTTCAACCAATTAAAGATTTAAAGGTCGTTCATGAACGGCAGAGGCAATCTACAGTGACAATGCCCTAGAGATTGACCTTACATACATATGATCAGCGCTGAAGCCCCTTCGCCATCCAAGCTAGGACCAGTGGTGGCCAGGCAATGGTTGCTAATGACTCAGCAGGTAGACCTAAATGCTCGCTTACCCATCCTTAGTTCACAGGGATGGTGAGATTGCAGACACTACAAGAAACTATAGAGCTTGAGCTTGGCGCGAATCCCAGTCCAGCAGCTCTCCAGATAGGGATGTTTCCGATAGTCTAACAATAGGCCTTCTCATTGGAAGATGTGGTACTAGGCAGTTTGTCGTAGTCATTTATCAAGAGATACTGGCTAATGATGCTTTGGGAAACAAGGTAGTATTCAGAAACTCCTGAAGGCCTGGTCATAATAATAATAATCATTATTCTGGATTGAAAGAAGTAAGAAAGAGAATATTTTCTTTCACAGGGATGACCAGCCTTTTTTCTGATCTTCCTATACTATTTTATCATCTCGTAATACTAGATCTGCAATAATTCCCAACAATCTTGCCTTTTCTCAGGTGAGGTTCATTACTATGCATTATCACAGAAGTTTCATGCCTGTGTCACCAGATGGTGGAATGACCTTTCTAATCATCTCGCTGAAACTTTATTATTATTATTATTATTATTATTATTATTATTATTATTATTATTATTATTATTACTACTACTTGCTAAGCTACAATCCTATATAGAAAAGCAGGATACTATAAGCCCAAGGTTCCAACAGGGAAAATAGCCCAGTGAGGAAAGAAGGAAAAAAAAAAGAAATATAAGAACAATAACATTAGAATAAATCTTTCATATATAAAGTATAAAAAACTTGAAAATAACAAGAGGGAGAGAAACAAGATAGAATAGTGCGATCGAGTGTACCCTCAAGCAAGAGATCTCTAACCCATGGTGCTGAGGCTATGGCACTACCCAAGACTAGAGAACATTGGTTTGATTGTTGAGTGTCCTTCCCCTAGAAGTGCTGCTTACCATAGCTAAAGAGTCTCTTCTACCGTTACCAAGAGGAAAGTAGCCACTGAACAATTGCAGTATTTAACCTTTTCAGAGAGGAAGAATTGTTTGGTAATTTCAATGTTGTCAAGTATATGATGAAACAGGAGAATGTGTTAAGAATAGGCCAGACTATTCTGTTTGTGTGTAGGCATAGAGAAAATAAACCGTAACTAGAGAGTGGGATCCAAATATAGTACTGTTTGGCCAGTCAAAGGACCCAATAACACTAGCGGTAGTATCTCAACAGGTGGCTTGTGCCTTCGCCAACCTACTACCTATAAAGACAAACATGGTATAATAATTTGTATATAAGTGTTGTTTCGTAGTATATCACTTATTTCTTTTCTCTATTTAATTTGTCTTAATAGCTGTTTTTACTTTCATTATAGTTTACTCCTCGGTTTCTTTTTCGTAGTTGGCCGTTTTCCTTACTGGGGCCCTAGGGTTTGTAGGATGCTGCGTCAACAGGTAGGGTCGCAACATAGCTTTTGATATTTATGATGAAAATTAATTACAGTCTCAAGGAAGGGTGATGATTCCTGATTGGAATAATGGCACGATTTGCTAATCAGTAGTAAATTGACTACGTCACTTATTGAACTGGTTAAGGTCCCTTGTGATACTCGCAGTACTAGGAAGCAAGGTTAATAGTCACGATGTTAGGAAAGACCAAAAAGCAGAAAAGTCCAAGAAAATAACACTGTGAAAAGCCAAACTTGTTCAAGTAATCATTACACCCCGTAATCAGTCGCTCTAATGTCATACCTACATTGGCTCCATTACCCAAAGGACAACTACTCCAACACCCAAGTTATACCTCATATAGAGATTTTCTTGGATGTAAATAAATTACTTAGATTTCCGCAGTCTACTTCTAACGTTTTTGTCTATATATATATATATATATATATATATATATATATATATATAT
>NC_090762.1:65596024-65608524 GCF_036898095.1 Palaemon carinicauda | reverse complement strand
AGTCTTTCTTCATAGTTTATAAGACATATCTATTTTAATATTTTACTGATCATACGACATATTATGTTATATTTTTTTATTAATTACTTCTCTTATGTAGTTTATTAATTTTCTCATTTACTTTCCTCACTGGGCTATTTTTTCTCTGTTGGAGCCCTTTGGCGTATAGAATCCTGCTTTTCCAACTACGGTTTAGCTTAGCTAGTAATAATGATGATACCATTTTCATCAGTTCTCATAGTTTCTCAAAGCTATTTTAATCCGAATCGCTTTTCGATTCTGACAAATCAACAAATATTTTATTGCTCTTTAATATTTTCCTATTATATTTGTCATTACTATTGTCAGCTAAATATTAGCTTTCTTTGCTTTGTACCTAGATTACATTTTTTTTCCTTTGCTTTCAACTCCTCCCCCACTCCATTGATCGTTCCCTCTCCCCGTCCCATTCTCCTATCCATCTTTGTGGGCGTGATAACGCCATCTCCTTACATACCACAGGCATGCCATTACGACTACCAATGGAATGTCTCCACTGATTACTTCTTATCGTTACACTAACAGGCCATAGCAGGAGGTGTGAGTTTGGTTCTTAGGGACTTGTGACGTTAGAGGCGACTTTCCTTGGTTATTGGACAGTCTCTCTCTCTCTCTCTCTCTCTCTCTCTCTCTCTCTCTCTCTCTCTCTCCCGAGTTTGCTGATCTGTGCATAGCTGGTGCGTCAGACAGATATTTCCATGATGTTGGCGGTTGGGCGCTCGCAGAATTGGCGCTTTTATTTGTTTTATTGATATGGTAGGTGGTCCACGTCTTCTCAAATAAGGCAATTGAATAAATCAAAGTTTTTAATGAATGAAGACTTGTACAGGAATTCATTGTTATATGATCGGAGTAAGACTTTCCTATGTGCGTTATGTACATAATTTAATGATATTTAAAAGGGGTGAAATTTTCAGTTTGTAGAGAAAGTTGATGTAAAGTTTAAAATTTTTTGACCTGTTGCTGACCACCTAGCTTGTAAGAAGTTATTTGAATCTATCTACTTGGGACGACTGCAAAGATCCTATGCACTTGTACCTAACATTAAGAGCCTTAGGGTAGGTTGTCATTGACGCTTAAGGAGTATTCTCGCTGACGTTTATTCACTCAAATTAGGCCATGTGATTTCATGAGCTTTGTAAAAGTTGAGTCTCGAATTATGAAGAAAAGTAATTTTGACCCTTTAATTTTGTATTATTAATGCAGTGTTCAAACTCAGAAACTGTCTGAAATTGTACATAAACTTCGGTATATTGTACTTCCATGGAAGTAATTTCCAGAGCGATGCCAATGAACAAGCCAAATGCGTCATAGTTTTTAAATATCCAGACCTATCCAGGCTCTATTCCAGACGAGCTTCGTCATTCACTTGAACTGTAGTCAAGAGATGCACGAAGGAAATGCAGCTATTTTACAGACTCTGAAACATTCTTTTGCATGTACAGAGGAATGTTAATCTCAGTATTTCCCTGTAGGCGTCCATAAAATCCAAAACTGACTTGCAAACGTGCAATTGAAGGAAGGAGACGTCTTGGTATTAAGAAGAGAGAGAGAGGATATCAGGCCTCCCAACTGGCCACCGGGGAGGGGAACGAGATGGAGGGAGAGGAGTAAGGAGGCTATTAGTGGTGCCCTGGGAGTTGGTGTGGTGGGTCAGGGAATGGGGATTCCGACGGGCCCTCCGGAGGGGGTCGGAGTGGTTAGATGCTACAGCCTCAGCGTCTGCTTTATCACTAACCTTACTATTATGGGAGAATGTGGCGATATCTGGGCGCATTCCTCAGCCATGTTCTGCCCGCTACGACCTGTTGGGCTCCACTAACCAGTACTTCCTTGTCAAACTTCCACTCCTCTTTTCGTTTCTTTCTCTTAATTACAGGCACAAATCAAGAGCCACCCTCCTTTTTTTCTTCTTGCAAATCATCTTTCTAATAGTAGAATACCATTGAAAGCATTTCCTCCAAGGCCTGTTATCTCAGAAACTTTAGAGTTTAAGCTAACCTGTAATTTATTACGCATGTCTTTTTAATCCATTTAGTTTTAACGAATGAATGTTAGTGTTGGTATAATTTTTATTCTATTGTAAAGGTTTGTCTTATATTTGTGTATTTTGTGATCATCTACTGACATAAATGACACTTAAAAACTCATACACTTACTTTATTTGCATTTTTTTATGCGTAGATTAAAATAAATTCAAGTATATCGTGAGTAGTTTCTCACGTCGTCTTCCTCTTATTTCCATCATTTTATTCGACATCCCTTGGTTTTAATTCTCCTCCTCTTTTAGCATCGATGCTGCTCCCAAGTCCTCCTTTCTCTCGCTTCTTTTGCACTTTCTCTCTGGAATCTCCAAGTGACATTCCTATCTAGGGTGGAGCGAGACACATGATATTTTAGCGATGCCGTTTAGTGCCCCTTTTGCAGATATGATTTTGTGGGCTTTAAAGGCTTTGCTGGGTATTGTGTTGGGACTAATTTTATTCTGTCACCTCACGTGCCATGTGATGCATCGCTGTGGCAAGTGTTTCGTTATCGTTGAATAGAGACAATATGCCATTTTCATTCATTAGAAACTTGCCTTTTTGCATAAGACTTTCAGTCAGGTTTTTTTATGTAATTGTTCTTTTTTCTTGGAATTGTGTGTTTATAATTAACTAATAAAGAATTGTGGGAAACTGAATAAATGAGCTAAGTCTTATAATTTACCGATTTCTTTACAAAGATCGATTGTGATTAGATATTTTTCCTCTTTCCTCTTTCTCCCCCATTTTTCTTCTTCTTCTTCTTCTTCTTCTTCTTATCATCATCATCATCATCATCATCATCCAATGTCCATTTCTTAGATCCTCCATTTACTTAACGGGTTTCGAGTCATTCTCTGGAAATATTTCTGGATCGCGTGCTGGAAGATTGAACGATAACCTCATGCTTTTTTTTTTTTTTTTTTTTTTTTAATGTGAATTTCGCTGACCATATGCTATTGTAATTTTGCTTCCCTCTCATTGAATATTATCTTTATTGGTACGAGCTTCGGATCTTTTGTTTTATTACATTGTGATTTTACAAATTAATAGGGGCCCCTATTGTCTTTTAAACTAAATGACAAGACAATTGCAACTGCAGAATTGTTATCTTCCTGGAAACTTATACTTTCTTTTTTTAGTTATGATCAAGCCTACTAGAATTATAATCCCGTTATCATTTATTTTCCCGAAAACATGCGTTCAACTTATCTTTATTTTCCTAAATGGTATTTTACTCATGAATACGGGGCCCAGAAAATAATATTTCTCGTTAACTACAGAAACTTAAAATGTAGTTCTGGCCAGTGTTATTGTTTAGAATCTATTTATGATTGATATAAACAACGTTTCATATTATTATTATTATTATTATTATTATTATTATTATTATTATTATTATTAGCCATACGTCATCGATGACCTGTGCTTTGTCCACGCTAGTTTATTGTAACCTATAACTTAGTCAATCAAATTTGTCTGTGAATGTTATTCTTAACTCAGTCATTTAAATGAAATAGGTCAACGGAGTTGTGTACTTTAGAACAAGCTTTCTCATAATAAAATGCTAATATTGAAATGAAAAAGAAATAAAAAACACGAACAGATATATACATTGGTAAAAACTGTTTGGTGATTGAGTAATCAAATCCGTGCAAAGTAACATTGCAAGTGCTTAGGAGCAGCATAGTTCTCATCACGTACACAAACTATCATCATTTTGCTTCAAAGGAAATGAAGAATCTTTAGTATTTTCAAGTTTGGATTGAAGACACTTCGGCTGAAAATGGATGTTAATACTTTGTAAAAAAAAAAAAAAAAAAAAAAATGCACGTTAACTCTTAAGGCATTACTTTATGGCTTGAAATGGTTTAAAAAATTAGTTTCAAATAAGAATTTTAGATTAGTGTAATAGTATCCCCCTATAATGGTCTAAATTGCTTTTGTAATTGTTAGGTAAAATTGAAAAATTTAAACCGTCACTTTCATTTGTTCAAAAGATAACGTCTATAATTTGCAATGTTGCTAAACAGTAGAACAAAAGATCTGAAGCATGTAACAATAATATTATTTTTGTAGAGATAGCCTATGAAGATGAAATGCGGAAGCTTTGATTTTGGGTACCATTAGAAGAGGCTTTTGTAATTGCCGTAAAAACGAAAGTATTGTCTGATATTCAAACCGTTAAGAACAGTATTACTTGAGGTTCTGAGAGGACCATCTCACAATGATTTAAAAAATGATAACCTTTTCTAGTTTTTTATGGTATTCAAATACAGTAAGAACAAAATTAAAATTGAACTTGTATGCATGTATTGGAAACATTTGTGTAGTAGTCTATGAATTTATATTGCAGGAATGTATTGAAAACATGTTGTTTACAATTATTATGATGATAGAAGTATTGACATCTATGTCGATTGATAATCTATTCTTATATTTTGAGTTTTCTGTCGGGATGTACGAGTCGTTTGCGCTCTTAGCTCTTAACTTAAGAAATAATTATAACATTAGCTTAAAAGAAAGGAATTGTAGGCATATTAATGCCAAAATTTTCCGCCAATGTTTTGGCAGAGTTATTTCTTGTAGTTTTCCTTGTGAATTGAAATAGTTTATGCAAATTTATAAGCTTCATCTGACGTGCAACGTCTTTTCGCAAAGGTTTAGTAGTTGAAGTTAGATTAAATAAGTCGACTCTGTCGAGTTATTTCCATCTCCATACAGAATCCTCAAGGTCAATCTTGGCAAGGTGAGCATTAAATGGGGTAG
Organism: Palaemon carinicauda; assembly: GCF_036898095.1. Taxonomy (NCBI): domain Eukaryota; kingdom Metazoa; phylum Arthropoda; class Malacostraca; order Decapoda; family Palaemonidae; genus Palaemon; species Palaemon carinicauda. The sequence goes on along the minus strand of NC_090762.1, from coordinate 65,603,692 downwards.
ATTACAGTTGTTTTGATTCTTGGTTCTTACGAAGCGGCAATATGGTTTTCTTGTAGTTCTGGATTTGTACTAATATATATATATATATATATATATATATATATATATATATATATGTGTGTGTGTGTGTGTGTGTATGTATATACTGTATATGTATATGTATATGTATGTATATGTATATATACATATATATAATATATATATATATATATATATATATATATATTATATATATATATATATATATACGCACACACACATCTATATATATATATATATATATATATATGTGTGTGTATGTATATATATATAGATATGTGTGTGCGTATATATATATTATATATGTATATATACATATACATACATATACATATACATATATACATATACACATTCAGTATATACATATATATATATATATATATATATATATATATATATATATACTGTATGTGTATATGTATATATGTATATGTATATGTATGTATTTGTATATATACATATATAATATATATATACGCACACACATCTATATATATATATATATATATATATATATATATATATATATATATATATATATATATATATATATATATATATATATATTAATATATGTATATATTAGATGTTGTGTGATTGAAATGCACAGTAATTGTTTCTTATGAAAAGGATCCTTTTCAAGATTTTGGTTATTTATTAATACATAAGTAGTTCAATATCACCAAGTTCCTTTAAATCCGGGAAAGCGGAAGGCGAGTTTTATATATATATATATATATATATATATATATATATATAACTAAAATGATTTTCGAAGTCTTTGACCTGTCTAATTTCCCTTTCGTTCTTTGTTAACCCAAAGCTTCCGAAATATTCATAATCTCTTTTCTCCTGTTGTTGATGCTCTTTTAAGAACAAATCATGAATAATTTTAACCAATTTCAATATATTCCTTTACTCATTTTGTTCTTTTATTTCTAAGTATATGTGGACTTTTCTATTTTCGATCCAGATAGATATGTTTGTTGGATACATAAAAAGTTTTGAATTTGTCGTTGTTGTACTATCACTGTAACTTGTTTTCAACCTGACCTTTTATGTGACTTATCGTCATCATTAAAATAACAGTGTATTGTGCCCATGGTTGCTTTGTTATTATTTGACGTGAGCATTCCATTCATATGTCTTTTATACGCGTTTTGAGAACGCTGTTTGTTCACTTTTGTCAATGCATAACCTCTCTCTCTCTCTCTCTCTCTCTCTCTCTCTCTCTCTCTCTCTCTCTCTCTCTCTCTCTCTCTCTCTCTCTCTCTCTTTATAAATGTTTTTAATTGTTTTTCCTCTCTCTCTCTCTCTCTCTCTCTCTCTCTCTCTCTCTCTCTCTCTCTCTCTCTCTCTCTCTCTCTCTCTCTCTCTCTCTCTCTCTCTCTCTCTTTTTTTTATAAATGTTTTTAATTGTTTTTCCTTCTCTCTCTCTCTCTCTCTCTCTCTCTCTCTCTCTCTCTCTCTCTCTCTCTCTCTCTATATATATATATATATATATAAATATATATATATATATATAAATATATATATATATATATATATATATATATATATATATATATATATATATATATATAGATATATATATATATGTGTGTGTGTGTTTTTAACTGTTTTTCCTTATCTGGAACACACTGAGAGACTGAATATGGAGGAAAGAGCTTTCTAAAACTCTAAGAGACTTGATTTCTTTTTATTCTGTAAACGATCTCGTACCGTGACTTGACTCTAAATCAAGGCTTAAACTGATAAACAGACAAGTGGAATAAAAGTAGATGAATCCCCTTTACAGAAAAAAAATATAGACAAACAACGGTGGTTTCTTTAAACAGTTGTATTGGTGAGGTATTTGCTTAACTTGGCTCCTCTATTATGTATACCATTGATACCATGGGATGATTCAAAACTCTCTCTCTCTCTCTCTCTCTCTCTCTCTCTCTCTCTCTCTCTCTCTCTCTCTCTCTCTCTCTCTCTCTCTCTCTCTCTCTCTCTCTCTCTCATTTTGTAATTTGTAAATCAAACTCTTTAGAAACTGATGTCACTTAATCTCTTGTTCCAAAGGTTTATATTGAGTTTTTGGGCAAATGTGATTTATCTCGCTTTCTTTTGGGATGACATTTTACTACGAATTTTAGATGCTCAAAGTCATTATTGATTCCTTGAATCTTTTCTTTACCAAAATATTTAGAGTAATGAAAAGTAACATTGATAAGTAGCCTTCCCTTTAAAAGAAAAATCCATTGACACATGTATTATGAAAAATTTCATATAATGCCCTAAATGCAGGGATTTGGTTTATCGAAAAAAGTTAACACATATCTTGGAAATGATATGAGAGAGAGAGAGAGAGAGAGAGAGAGAGAGAGAGAGAGAGAGAGAGAGATTGTAGTGTTCTCGCTAAGAGTAAAATATTTGTTTTGAAAGCGTAACCCCGTACTGTTTGAATTTAAAGCCATTAGAATTATAGTTAAGGAGCCCCCCCCCCCCTTCTAAAAAGGAAAATCGTAATAATAAAAAACCGAATTAAGAACCGACCCACATATGAGATAGAGTAAGCCGATATTATTATCAGTGTTCTTATTTTTTTTTTTTCTGTTTTTATCATTATCATCTTTGCGTATGTGGTTACGCTCTTCCATTACTGGAATTATCAGTCGTATAACTCTCGTTATCATAATCTTTGAACGCTGGAGGTGAATCCTCACTGAGATCCTGTTTGATTTCTTCCTGTGAAAAATATCGGCTAGGTCGAAAATATTTATTTTTTGAGGCCAAGGAGCTAATGGGACCTGCCCCGAAGGACCCTCTGTCTGGTGTTTTTAAAGACGCCAAGGTGCTCATTTTCACCCCTAACCTCATCAGTTGAAGTCGTAACGATTCCAACCTCCCGCCTCAACCCCGTCATTTACACCCTCCAACCCTTCATTTACACCCTTCACCCCCTTCATTTACACCCTTCGATACTCCATCGGCCATTCTCTCCTATCATCAAGGATCTTATGTAAATCATGACACCTTGACTCGAGTGTTGGGTTAGCCAGGAAAAGACCCGAGATTACGTGGCCATGTTACGGAGAGCTAACCTTAAAAGAGACTCTCGGTCATCAGCTGAGAGGTCTTCAGGTGAGCAAATCAAGATTCGAACCCATCGCCTCCGCAGGTTTTGCTGCTGGCTCCTAAATACTGGGGCTTAATGTTGTTGCTGATGGTCCTGCTGGGTCAGGGGAGGGGGACCCCGTTGTGGCTTATACCCTCGAGGAGGTTTTACAGGATTAGATGTAGTTTATGGAATTTTCTGAGAGGGCAGAGAGAAAAGAAATTGCAGGCTATTCGGAAAAGGGTTTTATTTTGTTTCGAATGACTTCATGGCTTCAGTTCATAAGGAGGAATCATTGCTTATTAAGTTTTTTATAAACATGAAAGATGATGTTAATTTTAACCATAAAACTCCTTTGATTTAGAAATTCTATAAAGAACGAAAAAACAGAAAAAATGGAATATATTTTACTCGTATATCGCTTCAATGTGTGATTTTAGACCTTAGGATATCAACTGTTTTAATTATAAACCATTTCAGCGAAAGACTTTATGAAACAAAGCTACCGTTACCACTAGATGTATTTCAGGAAATTTTTCATTTCAACAGCCGTCAATGGTATACCAGCCAGTTCTTCAAATACTGTTTTTTACTATTATTTGGATATAGTTTTCTGCCTGGTTCTTAGCAGCTTTCTAAAGATATCGTCTTCAAGTCATTACAGTTTTCAGTTGATTTTTCCTTTTTCCCAACAAAGGCAAATCTGATTTTGACCCTTTTCAAAAGAAAACTTGGACTGAATACCAATAGGAAACTTCCTCTATTGCTTGCGCTTGGAGTATGGTGTGCCACTAACTTTGTAGAGTATAGAGAATACTGTAGACATTCGATATTACTGTGATGCTTCCTGGCAATACCATCTATGTCGAGGCTCCTAATATTAGAGAAAATTTAATACTGTTTTGACCTGCCATAAACTGTTGTGTGTATTTTCTTTCATTTCACCATTTGTACATTTATAGGTGCGCCTTGTTATTAATTTCTGGGTTATCATATTGCTACAGAAATCTACTTAGCCAATAATTGTTGTAGTTCCACTTATAGTGTGGAACTGGGTGCCGTACTGCCACTACATTTGTCTTTAATTATGTGGTTTGACTCTTCTGACTTATACATTTGCTTTGTAATTATGTTGTATGACTCTTCTCCTGACTTATACATTTGCATTTAATTATGTGGTATGACTCTTTTGACTTATACATTTGCTTTGTAATTATGTTGTATGACTCTTCTCCTGACTTATACATTTGCATTTAATTATGTGGTATGACTCTTTTGACTTATACATTTGCTTTGTAATTATGTTGTATGACTCTTCTCCTGACTTATGCATTTGCATTTAATTATGTGGTATGACTCTTTTGACTTATACATTTGCTTTGTAATTATGTTGTATGACTCTTCTCCTGACTTATACATTTGCATTTAATTATGTGGTATGACTCTTTTGAGTATTTTCTTTGTAATTATGTTGTATGACTCTTATCCTGACTTATACATTTGCATTTAATTATGTTGTGTGACTCTTCTGACTTATACATTTGCATTTAATTAAGTGGTATGAGTCTTTTGATTTATGCATTTGCTTTGTAATTATGTTGTATGACTCCTCTTCTGACTTATACATTTGCATTTAATTGTGTGGTATGACTCTTTTGACTCATACATTTGCTTTGTAATTATGTTGTATGACTCTTCTCCTTACTTATACATTTGCATGTAAGTATGTGGTATGACTTCTGACTTATACATTTGCTTTGTAATTATGGAGTATGGTTCTTCTCCTGAATATACATTTGGATTTAAATAAGTGGTAATAAGTGTTCTCCTGACTTATACATTTGCATTTAATTATGTGGTATGACTCTTTTGACTTATATATTTGCTTTGTAATTATGTTGTATGACTCTTCTCCTGACTTATACATTTGCATTTTAATTGTGTGGTATGACTTTTGACTTATACATTTCTTTGTAGTTATGTGGTATGAATTTCCTCCTGACTTACCAACCGTAATGACCGTAATCGTTTTTATACTACATCACACAAATAAATTCTTCAAGGTAAGATGATTTTACCGATACTTTCCATCCTTACCGATAGACATCTCCAGTCTATCTTCTCTTTTATTCAGCCAACTGTCAGTGATTCATATCACTAAATGTTTTCCTCCTATACCTCTAAACCATTCTCTTTCATTCAACATTAGTTGTGTATATAAAACTTTTGTCTTTTAACCAGATTTTATCCCCTTTCGGCATTTTTACAATAACGTCTTAACTTCATATTTCTCAACCGTTCAGTCTTCAAGTCAGTCATAAAATAGAGCGGTCTCAAAAACCATAATCTTACATTTAGTTTATTACCATTTTTGTAAATTTTATTACATTGCAGAATGTTCATCAACCCCTAACTTTTATTTCTTTCGGCTTCTCCTATTCAGGAGTCGCCACAGCAGAACATTTGTGTGCATTTACTTTCATCCACCGAAATATCCTCTATCACATCAACTTCTCATGTTATTATTATTATTATTATTATTATTATTATTATTAGTATTATTATTATTATCATCCATGTAATTATTATGATTATTATTATTATTATTGTTATTATTATTATTATTATTATTATTATTGTTATTGTTATCATCTAAGCTACAACCCTAGTTGGAAAAGCAGGATGCTATAAGCGCAAGGCCTTCGACAAGGAAAAATAGCCCAGTGAGGAAAGGAAATAAGGAAATTGATAAACTACAAGGGAAGTAATGAACAATTAAAATAAAATATTTTAAGAATGGTAGCAACATTAAAATAGATCTTTCATATATAAAGTATTGTTATTAATGCAACGCAATTGTAAGTTGTTTATGCAGAGTTCAATTATTACGATGCATTAAAACCAGAGTGATGTCTACTTAAAAAAAAAAAGGAAAGGGGGGGGGGGTGGTTGTGTGTCTAAATGATGTCTAAATCCATTAGACTCAAATAGAATTTTCAGACCTTATGATGGCGTAATTTTAGTAACATCCCTGGCAGAACTCTGTACCAATGTTATTGTCACGGATACAAGCGCTCTTGAGTGGGCTCTTGTAGACCAGTTTAATATTCCATTTCTAGTTCTTTTTTTAGGCTGCTTCTTATTGCATTTTCCTTTGTATAGGGAGCTTTTAAATCTAAAAGGTAAAATAAAGGTATCGCTGTTTTACAGTGTGTTTTATCGGATACGATGACGTCTAGTTAAGACAGTTCTATCCGGGACGGTGCGAAAGTTATGTTTCCTATGATGCTTTCATTGTTTAATATTCTCAGTTCAAATTCAAGATTTAATTTTTTTCACTCGAGTGGGACGAAAGTCGAAGATGTGAATCAAGGAAGGTAATGGTGTTTAACAGTAGCAATTAATATGTACACCATTAAAACTATTTTTATTTACTCTCGTTATGAATATCATTTCTGAAATATGTGATAGGGGATCATTTATATACAGAAAATCAGACCTTGTTCTTTTATTAGGTGACTATTATTGAAATCCTTAATTAAATAGTGACACAAAGACTAAATAACGAGCGCCTTGTTCATTATTTAGTCTTATTGGAAACCTAATGTTAAAGTGCAATTATGATACCTTGAAGTTTTTACTGAATTTTTTTTCAAATTTTTGAAGGCTCCAGGTGATTCGATTTTTTCTGAAAAGACTTAATTTGTTTGATGAAAACTTTTCTCCTCCATTGGAACTCTAGATGATGATATCCTAAATCAAAGGAGGTTCTGAAAGGTTATTTGTGTTGTTGATAATACTATTTTATTACTTTTCTTGAAATATTTATATTTCGTTAGAACCTTCCAATCAAACTCTTTTGTACCCAGTGATTGGCTCTGACCTTTGTTTTCGTATTTGAAGTAAATGGGGGAGAATAATTGTTCAAGGTTCAAACGGTCGTATATTGCAAAATTGCAACATGGTCGTTATTTAGAATCCAGAACAACAGTGGTCCAAGGTTTGTACCCTTAGGAGCTCAACAGATGACTAGTCTTGAGAGTAACTTACGGCCGTGTCATTGATGGCCCGTTATTTGCTCATTTCTGAAAAGAAACAAAAAAAAAAAAACAAGAAATAAAGAAACACATTTAAAACATTATTTTTTAGATTAGGTGCGGGGGAACCGTGACTGTACATACCAACGCTATCAGAATTAGATTATAGGAAGACTCATTTCGTCTCCTTATCAGATGGTAGTTGCAATGTAATGTGGGAGATAGTTAATGATGCTCCTAAAGTCTTTTCCGTAATTTCAGCAGTTTGTGATCTAAGATTTGAATTGGCATTGTTGCAATGGTATACCTAAAAATGGTATATTATAGAACTGGTCATCCACTGTGATTGATACTTTGAAAGCTCTTCTAATATGAGGACATTTCTAGTGAGCAAAAAGCTTCAAGTGCATAAAAGAATGTAAATTTAGCACACAGAAATAATTTATATCTTCTGGCATGTTTTTTCCAGAATCGTGTGCATGACAG
>NC_090762.1:65531024-65588524 GCF_036898095.1 Palaemon carinicauda | reverse complement strand
TGCTAATAAAAGGCGAACCAATAACACCGACAGTACTGAGTTGATTTTCTTAACTCCAAACAAGGCTTTTGTGGTAAAAAAATATTTTTACTATGAAGTTCCCTCCTGAATTAATGTGGTTTTCAATGGCTTATTCAACTAAGACAGAAGAATTTATAAATATCTAACAGTAACAATTCTGTAAGGTAAATTGTTCTGCATTTATCCTCCTGTTACATTTCCGTTAGTTTTCTTATAGGCTTTTTAGAAAGAACTTATAGTGGATTCCTTTCATCTCTTAATTTCCCCACAAACTGACGTGCTGAAAATGTCCTTATCATCTCCTTATACGAGGGTGAAAAACAACGTTCCATTACTATTTTCCCTATTATATATATATCATGTTTAAGAACCCCCTTGCTGCATTTTTCCAATACTTTGATCATCCTTGCTGGTTGTCTGGCGAACAATTTGATTTAGTGTATGTTATATACTGTATTAATTCTAATTAATTACTGTGAGACTTAGTGCATTCATTTCTTCAAAATCAACAAAATTATATGATTGAGAATTTCACGTCATTTGGAACGGAAAATTTACTACAACTGGAAGGTTTTCCTATTTGGATTATGATGATTTGGATTTTTATGAAGAATTTACATTTCTGAAGTTAGTTACAATACTTTGGTGAGTTCTCTCACTTTAGATATTAGTACAATGTTACGGTCTATTATTGCAATATCAATGTAAAGTTGATGTACTACGTTTTGGAACTCTCAAAGATATTCCGAAACTATAATTTTTATTCCAATATTTCTCGCTGCCTAATATATATATATATATATATATATATATATATATATATATATATATATACATATATATATATATATATATATATATATATATATATATATATACACACACACACACATGAGCATTAGTTACATGCTTTAACAGTAATGTTATCAGATGAACATTCACAGCTATAAATTGATATCGATAAGATCTTGTATTCAATGTACGAAGAACAAGCAGAGGTTTACTTTATTCATAGCATATCTATTCTTCTTTAGATATAACTTACATTAAGAAAATTTGTAGCATCTTCGCCCTTACTATGGTAGGCCGCTTTAAGTCATATGCAATTGTTATTGATAACCTTTCAAGACATGACAGATATTAATCTGAGCTATTTGATTTTCTCTAATCTCACTCGCAAGAATTTTGCCGTGAAAAGTTTCATTTCTCTAATGGTACAGTTGGATACAGGAATTTCTGGCACACCTTGCTCTGAAGAAGTACACTGTCACACCAAGGGCTTGGTTCACTCATGCTAAGCGATCAAGTGTGTATGTTCAGCCTTACCCACCACCTCTGCCATCTCTCTGCTATCTGTTTGGTTACTCGGTGTTTTGTCGTTGTTATTATTCAGGAACACTATTTATTATATGTACTTCCAATACTAATTTGAGTTTTAAGGAAATACCCTGTTTTGCTTCGAAATTAAAAAGAAAAATTGAAAAAATTGAAAAAAAAAAAAACTTTTTTATGTTTCTTTCGATGTGTTTACAAAAGAAAAGGAAAAAAAGTAAGATTGAATCGATATTTCGAAGTATAAGAGTTCTCTCGTATATTTGTGTCGGTGGTTAGTAAAGCATACTTCTAACGAAACCCTATTTAGAATTACGAATTTATTGATATATCTGTGTATCAATCTAACTACTGTATATCGTATACTAGTTCAGAGTCTGTAATGTTGTTAAATTACAAGTAGGTGAAATAAGAGGACGCTAATCTTGGGTGAGACTTGACTCATTAATTAAGCCCTATATACATTAAAGGTTAACTGTTTCTTGCGGGTAGGTATTAAATCAGGCTGCAAGTCACGTGCGTGTGTGGTCAACTCTGCTTATTTAGAGGCTGTGATACTTTGCATGATAATGGAAGCTCTTCGATGAAAATAAGCCTATGGGAAACGGTTAAACAGAAAATCTTGAATCGATATCAGAAAATCTCCCCTTCGTATATTTTGCCATCATAGATAAAGTTCCCTTGACATATGTTAGTTATAGGTAATACCACTTGTTGTCAAAATATGCAATGGAACTATATTACCAATGCACTGGATATCTGAAGGTAGATGCTTAGTACGAGAAAGTCTTGTTTTGATCTGTTAAACTAGTACATCCGTTGACTGCTCTAGTTTATGACCTCTCAGTTTAATGCCTTTTGGCCTAAGTTCATAAATCTAATATATTTTTTGTTTTATTTTTGTTTTTTTGGATAAATCCAATCTATATCAATTGATAAATGCTTCCTATGAATACTTGTGACATTCACAGATTGTATGGATGTACTAAAAATTTGATGAAAAATATCCATTATTATTATTATTTTATTATTATTATTATTATTATTATTATTATTATTGTTATTATTATAATTAATCATCATTATTATTATTATTATTATTGTTATTATTATTATTATTATTATTATTAGTTATTATTATTATTATTGTTATAATTATTGTTATTATTATTATTATTATTATTATTATTATTATTATTATTATTATTATTATTATTTTCCTGGTTGGAAAAGTAAGGAAAGCGCCCTAGTGAGGAAAGAAAATAGCAACCAATCTCCTTTATATGATATAGAGCAAGTGTCTATATATATATATATATATATATATATATATATATATATATATATATATATATATATATACAATATATATATATATATATATATATATATATATATATATACAATTATATATATATTTATTTGTATGTATGTATATAAATATATATATATATATATATATATATATATATATATATATATATATATACATACATACATACATACATACATACATACATACATACATACACCAAGGAACTTCCCCAATTTTCGGGGGTAGCCGACATCAAACAAATAAAAAAAAATATATAGCGGCATTGTCAGTCGTATGACTACTCGATCTCTCCCCTTCCCTCGGGTAAAAAAGAGAGGTTGTTGTCATACCCTGGTGAGGGTGATACCCCGAAAAGTCCTCTCGGAAACCACAATCTGCCACAAATTGCCCACACTGTCGTGCTGTAGTTGGGAAAGGCGGAGGGGGTGGGAAGGGGTGAATCTGTATGTGTGTGCATGTGTACTCATATTTATCTATATATTTAGCCTTTATATTTGACGGTTTGCGTACGCTAGTCTGTATAGAAGTAATGAATAAAAAATATAAACTTTCAGTTCAGTAACAACGCTAAAATAGATCTGACACATATAAACTATAGAACGGGAGTTGTCAATGTGTTTCACAGAAAAGATTCTGAAATATGGATAAAATATAGTGTATTAACCACCAAAAATATGAAGTTATTGAGCAGTTTAATCACTGAAGGCTTGTTTTTTTTTTTTTTTTTTTTTTTTTTTTTTTTTTTTTTTTTTTTTTTTTCTTTCTCCAGAAGCCACCCTCTGTAGTAATAATGAAGTCTTAAAAGAAACGTAGAATTTTATTTGATGTCTTACAAAATTATTTTCAAAGCAAGTTTCACGTTTATAGGATGACTTATCTTTACGAAGTATATATGTTTTTGATAATGATGAAGGGAAAATCGGACATAGCGTCGATGCCTAAAGCCAAAATTTTCCAGCTGTGATATTTGCCCATATGAATTTTTGAAAAGTAGACTCCAGAGTCTATTATAGTGAAGTTACAGTAGTTCATTTATCTCAATGGGACTTGTAGAAAAATACCACCGAAAAACCTCTCAAGTACATAATTGTGAAAACGTCATTAAAAATCTGGGATCGGACAAAATAAGGATTATTTTCTTATTGGAATTCCAGAATAACATAAAATTAAGGCTAGAAATCGTTATCATCGACAATGCAGTAATGTTATTAGCTTGACTAATTTATTTGTTTGTTAGTTTGTTAGTAGAATTGCGCAAACATGTTACGTATCAAATTGTACAATTTTGTTCCCAAAGATTAGTCTCAGGAATATAGATTATACTGTATTTCGAGAGAGATATGAATACAGCTTCTGAAAGAGACCTTTCGTGGGGTTGGATGGATTTTTCGCCCATTATTATTATTATTACTAGCCAAGCTACAACCCTAGTTGGAAAAGCAAGATGCTATAAGCCCAAGGGCTCCAACAGGGAAAATAGCCCAGTGAGGAATGGAAGTAGGGAAATAAATAAATGATGAGAACAAATTAACAGTAAATCATTCAACAAACAGTAACGTCAAAACAGATATGTCATATATAAACTATAAAAAGACTTATGTCAGGCTGTTCAACATAAAAACATTTGCTGCAACTTTGAACTTTTGAAGTTCTACTTATTCAACTACCCGATTAGGAAGATCATTCCACAACTTGGAATAAAACTTCTAGAATACTGTTTAATATTGAGCCTCATGATGGAGAAGGCCTGACTATTAGAATTAACTGCATGCATTGTATTACGAACAGGATGGAACTGTCCAGGAAGATCTGAACATAAAGGATGGTCAGAATTATGAAAAATCTTATGCAACATGCATAATGAACTAATTGAATGACATGGTGAAAGCTTAAGGTCCGGTAGGTTCCCATAATATTTTTCTGTGGGACTCACGGATCATTTCTTTTCATTGTCTACGAATAGAAATAAATATTTAACTGCATCTTAGGCGCCTACAGATATGAAGTGATTATCTAACGGGAATTAGATTTAGATAATAAAGGAACAGATAAATTTTCAAAATTGAAGTTACTGGATCTATTTGGGTGATGCCTTGAATTCTCAATGCAAGTCAGACTACCTGCTAAGAGATAACTAGTGAAAATCCCTACAAAGCTTGGTATTATTGAGTAATAGCATATCCTAGATACTCACTATCATTGACAACGGTATTTAAGATATGGAAGATTTTGAAAGGCGTGTTCCGATTTTGGAAATAGAAGATCTAACGGTAAAATATCAATATTATTTTCATATTAAATAAAAGTTTAAGTTATGATGATTTTATGGGTTTGAAACAATCGACATGTGGTTCTTGAAATACAAAGGAAATTGGTATTTCATTTTTGTATAATCTTTTCATTAGAAATAAAAATTTATGGAGTTACTGTTTAGAGCTGGTGTCGATGGCACTTAGTGAGATTGAACTCAAAATACATCCGAAAAACCACTTGAGGTTTTATAGGGAAAATACCGGTTTAGTGAGAGAGAGAGAGAGAGAGAGAGAGAGAGAGAGAGAGAGAGAGAGAGAGAGAGACGGCTAATATGAATATGGACATGGAGAAAGAGATTGGATTAACAAAGTATTATAAATTGGCGTTACCTAACGAGAGAGAGAGAGAGAGAGAGAGAGAGAGAGAGAGAGAGAGAGAGAGAGAGAGAGAGAGAGAGACGACTAATATGAATATGGACATGGAGAAAGAGATTAGATTAACAAAGTATTATAAATTGGCGTTACCTAACGAGAGAGAGAGAGAGAGAGAGAGAGAGAGAGGAGAGAGAGAGAGAGAGAAGAGAGAGAGAGAGAGAGAGAGAGAGAGAGCGGTGCTAGTGCCCAAGAAAGAACCTCTAGATCGACCCTGTTTTTTTTTTGTTTTTTTTTTTTTCTGGCTCATCATTGGACGAGTTTATATAAGTATCTTCGGAACCAAATGAATATGGGTCCCAACGAAAAGTTCTGATTAATATTTATGAAGGTAGGCAAAAAAAATGATATTCTTTTGCCAACGAGTTGGTCGGGAAGTCGGCCACACGTCACCAACACCGGGACGACTACAAACTGTTGTTGCTGTAATGAGCTGAAGAGTTGCAGTAGGATTTAATCTCCATGGCGGATTTATAGGTGCGTAGGACGGTAGGGCAAACGAGGTCCAAGAGCCCTTTTTTTATATCCTGTCGAGCCATTGGACCTGTTAGGCCAATTAGGGTACAGCCGTGTAAACGGGCTAATCGACCTCTATAATCAACTACAGACGGCTTTGAATTTATGACGGGGTTGGGGATGGTCGGGGAATAGCCCTTGGGGGGAGGGGGAACTTGCCAGAGAAGGGCAAGGGGCGGGATCGCTAAGCTAGATTGAGTAGTATAAGAAACAAATATTTTGTCATTTGTTTTTATCTGGTGTTTGCTCTTATATCCACCTTTAAAACTACTTTTTTAAAGAATTTATTGACAAAGATTTATCGTACGGCTCTTTCTGTGCTCCTTGCGTTGGTTCTTGTGGCACTGGTAAGTATGTGTTGTTGGTGTTTGACAGCCTTCGTCACCCACTAAAACTCCTCACGCGCTCAGAGCATCACTTTGGTAGCAGACACATTAGATTCAATTTAGATACGAGGGAGCCATGGAAAAAGAGATGGCGAGAGAAAGAGTAAACGAGATTGATAGGAGAGTTGAGAAGGAAGTTTGGATGAGAATTTGCAAGAGACGAACGCACGCACAGCAGTATCCCTCTCCTTTTGTCAAGTAATTGATGTTGGAGTTTTATCGTGCCTCTGCTGTAGGGTCAACAAATGATGGTGGCGAGTAATTCAGATGCACACTAAGTAGTGATCTTCAAAGCTGATAGTCTCCGGTCTGTAAAGGACTGGCGCCTCCAGAACTCTCTCTCTCTCTCTCTCTCTCTCTCTCTCTCTCTCTCTCTCTCTCTCCTCTCTCTCTCTCTCTCTCTCCTTTTATTACTTTAGTTTCTTCGTGCACTTTTTCTGTCATTGTTTATTTTGTTGCTAACTTTACTTCTGGTCATGTTGGTTATTTCGTCTATTTTCCGGCTTTAATTTCTTGTCAAAAGAATTTCATATTTTTCTAATAACTTAAGATTTCCTTTTTTCAAGGAATCCTTTCGTCTTATTTATTTATCGTTGTTTTTTAAATCATGTACATAATATAGTCTGTTATCCGTTTAAATATTTGCCCATTTTACTGTTTGTTTTTATCCTATCCACTTCACCGTATACTTCGTAAACTTCCTCACTCTTCTTCTACTTCTTGGTTTCTCATCTACACGATAGACCATCTCCTACATCATGTGCTCCAAGGAACACGTAAAAAAGGGGGGCAATGTTTTGAAAACGGGTTTAAAATAGACAAGTGTGTGTGTGTGTGTGTGTGTGTGTGTGTGTGTGTGTGTTGAGGGGCTAGGAACAGAAGAGTTGGATACCCGTCATGGCAGGCCATCTATTTCTCCAACCTACCAAAAAAAGTGCCAGAGAAGGGTCCGGTCGATGCCAAGCAAGCATGGAAAACCAAAGGCGCCAACAAACCACTACTGTGGGCACTAAATGTATGTAATCAACGGGTATCAGATAAGCGATGGCGCGTGGGTTACAGGGTCTTATCTCGGCTCCTATCTTCACTCAGGTACCACCAAGCTGCTACTGTGTGCACCTAGTTGAGGGCTGGTGTCGGGGGATTAGGGAGGGGGTTGGCTGGGAGGTCTACAGGGGTCTTTGTAAGAGAGAGAGAGAGAGAGAGAGAGAGAGAGAGAGAGAGAGAGAGAGAGAGAGAGAGAGAGAGTCTCCTTCTGGTGCTCTGTCCACCTCCAGTCCCCCGTCACTAGGATTTCCCATCGTATTCTCTGGATTCGACTTTTTATTCGTCATTTTCGTTCTCCTGAAGGCTATTTCACACGCTGTAATTTTCATAAATAAAATGTTCTTCAATCGACTCGAAACTGAAGATGAAGTGGACGTTTTCTTCTTCCCTGGCCTGTGCAAAACCACAGATAGTCATCTTAACAACGTATCCCATCGTTATTCTTTTTTTTTTCTTTTTATTTCTTTTTTTTTCTTTTTTATGAAAATAGACATAAATTGAAAGATCTTGTTTTTGTATTTACTCTTAAACGATTATAAAGTTCTGAAAAGCAATTAGATATTAATAGTATTCATATATTCGTATTTTCATATGGCGATTAGTAATCGTAAACTAGGAATTAAACTAGGAATTGAATTTAGCCAATCTTCATTGTTTACTTTCTTTATGAGAGAGGCGACTTGTACGTGCTTTGTATGTACATCACGTTTTTCTTACAAGGAAAATATTCCGGTAAATTCAACTGTACACCGTTTTCATGTAGTAAAATAAACTTTATTTTTCAGTCTTTAGTTCGTTTTTATTTTATCATTCGCTATATATCCGCATGCCAATTTGGATTTTTTTATGATAATGATACAAGAATTAGGTATTGAAGAGAGAGAGAGAGAGAGAGAGAGAGAGAGAGAGAGAGAGAGAGAGAGAGAGAGAGAGAGAGAGAACGTTCCAAATCCAGAAAGAAATGCCATGTAGGAAACCATCTCGAATCGTACAAAGGTTTGGAAGCTTAAACTAAATATGTAAGATTAACTGTTTCGCCAGGTATATCAACCAGTAACAATTGTAAACGTGGAGGGGAATAGTTTGTAGACCTAAAATGAGCCTTCGTCCAGTGGGATCAAGAAAATAACTAGAAATTACAATATAATCTAAAAGATAGCGTGGGACGCTTTTAAAAGGGTTGCGGGTCCGTGGACGTAATATTTAATTTTGGAGTTCATACAAAAGCTGCCAACAAGTTTTATTTCTCAGATTTGTGTGTGTGTGTGTGTGTGTGTGTGTGGAACCATGAAACTAAATGTTAGTTGATACCAGTATGAAATTTTAAAAAAATTGTATTGACATATGTGTTATTGGTAGTAATTATAATATTTTTATTTATTCAGGATTTATTTCCTAAGATATATTTTTTTTCTCAATGTGAGTTGACAGTGAAATACTACTCGTCTCATCACTAGCCAAGCTACTACTTAATTCATAGATCTAGTTTTTCTTCTTTGAATTTCCTTCAAGTATTATTTTAGACTATTCTCAGAGGTGTGTGTTTGATGTTCACTTGACATCTTCCTCTTGTTTTGGGGGGAAATCAGTAACTAGGAAATGATGATAATTTTCCAAATTTCATTGAAGTTCAGAAACTTATGCTTTACAGCACCTATGATTTTATTTTAGAAATTAGGTAACAAAAAAACTTTGGGGATGACTCAATGAGTATTACACCTATAAGACCGAAATCTTGGAATTTTTTTACTTGTAAATCTTGTCCTTTACATACAGTTTAGATAAATACTTCACGAATGCTAGATAGTGTAGAGCTATAGTCCATTTCTTTTAGCGATGCAGATTTGCACCGACTTGCAGCGGTGCCCTTTTAGCTCGGAAAAGTTTCCTGATCGCTGATTGGTTGGACTAGATAATTCTAACCAATCAGCGACCAGGAAACTTTTCCGAGCTAAAAAGGCACCGCTGCGAGTCGGTGCAAATATGCATCGCTAAAAGAAATGGACTATAGTAGCTACGAAGGATGAATTCAATTTGAATCGTTGTGATTGATACGAGGGCATCAAAGTTTTGGTCTGTCTTTTCTCTTGATTTGATTTACTTGAAAGTCTGATGAAAGTGTTTTAGTGTAAAAATTCATACTGCTAGAGTTATATATTCTAACACATGTGAAAATTAGTTTTTGTCTTAACTGGATGCTTTTTTGAAATCTAAATTGATGGAAAAAATTTCCGGAAAAAAAGTTGTTTTACTAATTTCCTTGCTTTGCTGTTTAACAAATTTGACGGTTACAAGAATCTCAAAAGGTTAATTAAAAACGTGTTTCATTCGATTCGAAGAATTTAAAAAACTTTCATTAATGCTGAAAAGTTTGAAATGAGTCGAGTTTTATAGTTTAACAAAACAAAAGTGAATTCAAAGAGATTAGAGAGTTATTCTTGAGTTTTATTTAGTATATATTTTACTTCTCTACTTTCCCTAATTTGTACGTTAGGCTTGATGCTTTCAGATTTTCCAACGGGGATTTTAATGATTATAACTTTCTGATTTTGATCCCTCTCAGTTATTAACAGGATTTAGGAGTGCTACAGTTGGTGAAATAACACTTTTAAATAGGACTGGTACTGATCGTACAGGATTGTTGTTTAAGTTCTAAGGAATCAAATGGTTTGAAAGACCATAATGTAGGAAAGGAGTCTGTGCGTTCTTTTTCTCTTATATTTTATATCTTTGCTGTTGTCTTACTTATATCCACTGATGTGCGCTATATCCAACTCTCTCTTGATTGGGCTACTTAGCGTCTATTGTTACGTTACTTGATGCGTTTCACAATCATTTACGTTTTTCGTTGCAATGTATGTCTATATATTCTGGTTGTATTTTATTGCAAGACACTAGCATGTATAGCCAGTGGTTAATACCATGTGTCAAAATTAGAATCCCAGGTTTTGATGACACTCCTATTTATGGTAGAAAATGACGTAAGGTTGCAGTCAGTATACTAATGAATCCCTCTTTAGAAAAGAGAAAAATCTTTCGTTAAAAAAACCATTAAACTATCGCGGGACTTTGCCTCGTCAATATGCTTAGGATAAGAATGTTTTCTGTTTTAACATAATGTTGGGTTCACAGGATTGAAGATTTGTTCTTAGCCTGTGTTTATTGATGTAGTTATCATAATGCCAATTTTGTGCATTTATCTTTCATTTTGTTTTGTATACTATTTTTCGTAGTGACCAGAGAAAACGCGATTGTGTTTGGTTGTGACAGAAAAACACTTTTTTTATGAATATAGTTAGATATTACTGAGATTAAATATTAAATATAACTTGAAGAATGTTTTCAACATAGGAAAGAATGTAAAAGAGGACAAAACACTTTGAAACGGATGTATACTGGAAAAACTGCTAAAAGGGAAAAAATCAGTGAAGAAACATTTTTTTGGTGGGAAAATTTACATTTGTCTATTACTTTTCTATTCAACTTCCTATTATTCCATAAATTTCTTATGAAAATTATTCTTCATAGAAATTCATATACCACTGATTAAGTTTGCATCGTAAGTTTGTTTAATTTGGAGATGTGCGTGTTCTTCCTGTGAATGGTAACTGGAGTAAGTAGAGGGGCTTCTCTCACGCCTTTCGAAACGTAAAATCTCCCTATCACCATTCACGATACCATCAGTTCACCTGGCGCCAGGATTCTTCGCTGTCTCGGGATTCATGATCAGTCAGAGTGGCCGTTTCATGAATTGAAGGAATTCTGGTCTTTTATACGGCAACAACTTCCCTTGTCCGAATTATTCGTGTTTTTGGGCGATTGCTGGCGTGACTCATCGAATTTACAGCATCCGGGACTTGATGAAAGATTTTTTTTTTCCAAATGGATTTCCCATTTCAGGTATTCTAGCACCTGGACAAATATCTTTTCTTTACAAATGATTTGGGTTTTTTTTCTCTTTGTTTTACTGGTTGAAATTGAAATTTGGGAAAAGCTAATTTTAGTTGAGAATAGACCACTGTCCATCACTGAAACATTTAACGAAAAGAAACTTGAAATGATTTTTTTCGAGATGTTAGGTTCTAATGACTGTAATGTCACGGTAGGGATTTAATACAGAACTGATAATATTTTCTCAGTAATTTATTTACTTATATACATACACTGATTCCTATTCAGAGACTGTAACTTCATCCCAAAATACATACTGAGAACCTAAAGCTTTACACCAACAACAAATGCAGCCATTTTTAGTCCAATGCTGGACAAAGGCCTCAGACATGTATGGTGTTGGCCATTTTCATCACCACGCTTTCCACTGCGAATTGGTGATGGTAGAAGATTTTGGTTTGATCACTCACAGAAAACCAACCTAGTATAGGTGGCCATGACTAGTACAGTTTTGGTGATCATGGCGATACACAAACCCTTTGACCACGTTAAGGTATCAATATATATATATATATATATATATATATATATATATATATATATATATATATATTTATATATATGTGTGTGTGTATGTGTGTGCGTGTGTTTATGTGTGTATGTTTTTATATCACGTTTAAATGAGCGTATTTAATTTCTAATTGCGTCCATCATTCTTAGGATCTATGTCTCAAGAAGAATTTATTCATCATTCTCCACCCAATTTTCTAAGTCTTCTTTCATGAGACGCTATTGACTATCTTGAATAAACATTAACTATAAATGTTTACTCATTTGTACCAGATAAATATAGCTTTTATGATTTTGTCATAGACATTAGTGGTCTCCAAGTCTTTTTGAGCATGTTTTCCGCCTCACAGTTTTTCATGTAAGCGGAGTTGCTCTTTTTTTTTTTTTTTTTTTTTTTTTTTTTTTTTTTTTTTATCTGATAAGGGAACATTATTTATTTAGGTTAAATGAAAATTAGCACCGGTCACGGAACACATTTTTTTCCCGGTATCAGAATTGTGGTCCTAAGTGTAATGCATTTTTCAGTCGATCTTGTCGTGGGCCTGTTGCTGGCTTAAAGTAGATGGTTAGAATTTTAATGTTTGTGTGTGTGTATATATATATATATATATATATATATATATATATATATATATATTTATATATATGTGTATGTATGTGTATATATATATATATATATATATATATATATATATATATATATATATACACGTATTTATAAATGTATGGATGTATATATGTGCATATATAATTACAGAGGCAAGTAAAGTGTGCAAGTGACTAGCTACAAGTTAGTTTCCGTGTGTAAACATATTCTTGCGTTTTTTAATTAGGCAACTTAAGTAATTAGCAACTTGCCAAGCAAGAGGCAAGGCAAGTTAATAGCCCGCAGTTCTAAATTTGAACAATTCAGCTGCCCTTGCTCCATGGTGGCAAGCTACTTGCCACTTACTTGCCTGTGTGAACATGTACTTAGCTTATCAATCTTTGCACGATCCATTATCAGAGCGTGTAAGGACGTACAGCACGTGCCAAAGGTGCACCATAAAATGAGAGTCCACTTTCTCGAAACTTTTTGCTTAAAAACTATACTTGCCTTTCAAAAATGGCAGTAGTGCGAATTGACAGGTTATCTGCCCTTTGTATCAAGATTGGGATTAAAGATTTCAAGTGAATAGAGAAGACAAAAATCGATTTGGTTTTCATTATACTCCGAACAAGACTGCTATTTTTCTCTCCAATAAACTTGTTCTTTTTATATAGGCTGTATATTTAGTGATTTGTCCCGTAGGTTAACATAAGGTTTGCAGTTGAAGTTAAAAAGTTTGAAATAATAACAAGGGAACATTTCTTGCACAACACTCAAAGAGTTACTCATATGTTTGCATACGGATTCAAGTTCTCCGGGGAGCATGCGATGTCTTTTCAATTATCTTTTTGCTTCCCCTGTATTCTTCCTCAATTTCTTTTACAAGACTCATGATATAAATGGCATTGGAGGAAATTCGTCTCCTCCCAGAATGAAATATTCAGTGAGAGGATTCTAAAACTCCGTTATATTAGTGTATTGAGCGTAGTATTCTCTGCTTCCTTCTTATGTTAGGCTAATTTCTTTAACAGTATATCCGTTCACATAAGTTCAACAATCAGCTGTAGATTAATTTTTTCTTTTTTATTTTTTTAGATTTGTGATTAGCTGTCAAACCTGGGACTGAGCATAAGCTAGAGATATATTTCATTAGCATCAAAATGTAAAACTTACCAGGAGTGCTCATTATCGAAATGTTGACACATACACACACTCATATATCTATCTATCTATCTATCAATCTATCTTTATATATACAGTATATATATATATATATATATATATATATATATATATATATATAATTTGTGTATATATACACACATATATATATATATTATATATATATATATATATATATATATACATACAATGAATAGACAATGTCTTAATGGCGTCCAGGATTCGAAGACAGCTTCTCCTGTATTCCTGCTGTTATCCTGGAAACTATCTGCAGGACGATCTGTCCAAGGAGAAGCTGTCTTCGAATCCTGGACGCCACTAAGACATTGTCTATTCATTGTATATATATATATATATATATATATATGTATGTATGTATGTATGTATATATATACATATATATATACATTATATATATACAGTATATATATATGTATATATATACAGTATATATATATACTGTGTATATATATATATATATATATATATATATATATATATATATATATATATATATATATATATACACACATACACAATGAATAGACAATGTCTTAGTGGCGTCCAGGATTCGAAGACAGCTTCTCCTTGGACAGATCGTCCTGCAGATAGTTTCCAGGATAACAGCAGGAATACATTTGCTGTTCTCCATTTATTGTTTGGTGTCGACATGTGTTTCGGATCACTTCGTGACCCCTCTTCAGGACTACATTGAATTTTGAAATTACACTTTAATATAAAGGTTATGGTGGTGAAAATTTGATACAAAAAAATTTGAAAATTCGGAAAAATTAAAATTGATAAATGGAAACTTTAGATTCTTTGAAATATGAATACGAAAATTTAAGATCATATTTTAAATGCATAAATGATTTTTCAAAAGGCTTCACAGAATTTCATGAAGCTTCTGATTCCATCCTTTGTATCCGGACCGACGTCGGTTTCTCAGGAACGCCATCTCTCGTTCAAAGCAGACAAAATTGTGAAGCATATGTATATATATATATATATATATATATATATATATATATATATATGTATGTATATATATATATATATATATATATATATATATATCTATCTATATATATATATATATATTTATATATATATATATATATATATATATATATATATATATATATATATAGATTTATATACACACACTTGTATGTATCACCTCATCCGTTGTTAGTCCACTGCAGAACAGTGACCTTCCACTTGCGTCTGTGTATGGTCTTTCTTTGCCAGTCTATATCCGCAATATTTTCAGCTCGTCAATCCATCGTCTTCTCTTCCTTCTCCTGGTTCGTTTGCAATCTTTAGGGATCCATTCCTTTATTCAGTCCATGTCCATTTTTTTCCTACAAGCGCAAAATGATTAAGAAAGATCCTTATGAGCAATTACTGAGGGAGAATTACAGAGAGAAGAAAACGACAGTTAAATCAGTAACTGACGTCAGTCGTAAAGAACATTGCAACAATGAATTTGAAAACAAAAATATAAATGATATCTCAGCTATATGGAAAACCCCCCCCCCCCCCCAAAAAAAAAAAAAAAAAAGCTTTGTATTATCATTAGTATTGATCTTGAATTAACTGAAAATATGAGGATATATTAAGAAAATCGGCAAATTAGAAAGATATTTTTCTGATGTGGGAAAAAAAGACATTTGAAAAACTTCAAGAAGGTTTGGCAAATAACGATATCGTGTTCCAAGATATCAGTCCGATTAATAATTCTCATGACAGCCTACCTATATTCAAACCTTCATCTGTTGATTGCGAGGTCGCGATTTTAACTATCAAAAGAATGATGGATACCAATACGCGTGGACCTAATGTGATCTTTCTCCGTTTTATAAAAGATTCATTTTTCATAACTGTTTTTGCAGCAAATGTCTATCCTGATATGTGGAAGATTCCGTATGTAGTCCATATTATAAAGGTAGAGATTTAGTGGGTAATTTTAAGCGCAGGTCAGTGTGGTCTGTTCTGTCAAAAATTCTTGAAAAAATATTGTTAAAAAATTAACCTCATTTTTAGAATATCATAGGCTTCTTTCCAAAGCTCATCGCGGTTATAGACCAAAACTATCCACTGAGACTGCAGTAATACACATATCTAATAAAATTTACAATACGGAAAACAAGAAAAAAATTTCTGCTGTTTCTTTTAGACATCATAAGCATTTGATAGTGTAATTCATGGAATTCTTATCAGAAAATTTTAAATGGTAAATATTTATACAGCCTGGTTTCGAAGTTATCTTAATAATCGTTATCAAATCGTTAAAGTTAAAAATATTTCCTCCATCAAAGTAATGCTATTTGGAGTGCCACAAGGCTCAATTTTGGGACCAATTTTATTCATTATATTCGTTAATGACCTAATTAATTATCTGCCTCACTGCTTTATTCTTCTGCATAATGACGATACGCAAATTCCCATTGAAGATAATATTAATGATATATAAGCTATAGTTGAAAGAGCTAACAACATATTATCTATCGCATAAGTTTACTTTAAAACAAATGGTAATGCTACATAAGATACTTTTAGTTAAAAGTTATTATTTCTTTAATCAATAGATGTGTTTCAACATTTTAATAAAAGTCACTGTCAAACCTGCTTTGATGTAGATAATCGTACAAATTGGAAATATTATTCTCTTAGTGTTTAGCAAGTACTACTAAAAAATTTGAGATTTAACTAACGTAAACTCGAATGACGTAAAAGAAATCCGCTGTGTTATGAACCCACGTAGTGTGTATTAAGTGAGCAAAAGCTGCTTATAAATATGAGCAACTTGCTTTTTCAGAGGTATTGAAGATTAGTAAAAAATGAACATTCGGTGTTTTTATAATAATACGGTCAAATTAATAAAAAAAATAATTTATTCTAGTTATTGCTTGGTTTTATGTAAGAAATGAATGCTTGTCTACCTGAAAGGACGTCTTGACTAGGAAAACTGAGGCACATGCTCATTTTATATTATAAAATTTTATATAACTGGATATGTATACTATATGTATGCATTACGAAACCAGTGTTATTAAGATGAAGTGAACAGTACTTTTAATGCTGCTTTTTTATGTTAGTAACAACTCTTTACATATGACAACTATATTACCATGAATTTGAAACAAGAACTCGGAGGTTGAATAACGTAGAAACCTCTTTTTGTAACATATTACATCATTATATATGCATAACAAAAATGTAATTTTTATATTATCTGAAAATATAAGGTACTGTATTTATGAAACAAAGAGCACTGAGTAAAGAAAGTTTTTCAAATAAATTTGCTCCATTTTAAAGCGAGGTCAGTTATTGTTCATCCTAATGTTGCTATGAACTTGTTACTCAAAGCGGTTCGGATTGCGCATAATTATTACGAACTGAGAAACGGCAAGAAGATGAAAGAGAAAAAGGAAGACGGAGCAAAAGAGGGCGAAGAAATAAGGATATTAAAACATTTTGAGCCTGCGGTTATGTCGTGGCCAGGGTTTTTACGAACACTGCAATAACGGTTTCCCTGCTTGCCCCAAAACTGGAGTGCCTCAGAATGATAGTGATTATGATCATGATTTTTCTTTACCAGTGAAAAAAAAATCTTGACTTTTATGTGAATTTCACTAAAATGTGAGAAAAATTGTGGCATTTATCAATGAATCTGATTTATTTCTAAATAGTAATGTTTCCGTATAAGACGCTTCCACTATTTTTTTCAGAAATTCTTTCATGTAAATAAGGGATTTGCAGGTGTTTAATTTGAAAAAGCACCCTTTATAAATTTTTTTTTTCATTGTGCATTAACCAGGTAAATAGTCTTCTGCCTTACCTTCCACTTTCATGTCTGTGAACCTGGACCTGCTTGCATGTTATCGGCTCTTGATGCTATTTCTTGTCAATATTCAGAGTACCCAATGACCGGTCGTTAATTCTCTCTCTCTCTCTCTCTCTCTCTCTCTCTCTCTCTCTCTGCCTTACTTCAACAGTCTTCACCAAATTTGAGGTGGATTATTTTGATATTTTCAACCTCTTACCATAACTTATGGTTGGTTCTTTATCTCGGAACCTGGCTCAATTCGTCTGCAGTGACATCTAATTAGTTTGTTTCTGTCGTTTTTCTAAAAGTAATTCTCCAATAGTGAAGTCTAAATCATGTGTTACAACATCTTCCAGGTCTTCTCCATTTGATATATCCCTGTCTACGAAACTGTAATTACAGGTTGCAATATCGTTTCATTCCTGTTTCTTCTCTCTCCTCTTCGTGTTTACCCCACCTACGCAAACGGCAAGATTTTCGAAAATTCGTCCTTCTCCTTTTAATAAATTATCACATTCTTTATTCATCAGTTTTTTCTCTCCGCCATCCACCTCCTCTTTCGTCGCCTTCGAAGCCCCCCGACGACGAGAGAGAGAGAGAGAGAGAGGAGAGAGAGGAGAGAGAGAGAGAGAGAGAGGCCAGGCAGTGTTGCTAATCGCCTGCGGCCTGAGAGCACCGCCAGCACCAGCAGGTCTCCGTTAAGCCCAGACGGACCAGCACATATCTTGAAAGACCAAATTGCTATGATGAAGAAGCCTACGTCTTCCTTGAGAATTTCTTGTGCAATTGCAGACGTCTGCACCACGGCCATAATCTCTTATAGAGTTTAAAGCTTTAATCTTCGCAGAACGTGAAATTTTCTCTCTCTCTGAAAAAACAGAACGTTCCATAATGTCAAGCCAAAACATTGCATATGAAGAGAAAGAATAGGTTTCTTATGAATTTTTGCAATCTATCACACCCATATTTATTTTCTGAAAAATATAGTTCATGCAACTCATGGGTGCCACAACTGTTAATATTCTTGGAGTATTGATAATTGATAGTTATTATGCATAATATTTCTCGCCAAACAAGTATGACCATTCTCGGAAAGTCCCCAACGCACATCGTGAAAAATTCTTCTTCTTCTTCTTCTTCTTCTTCTTCTTCTTCTTCTTCTTCTTCTTCTTCTTATTATTATAGCATGCAATAGATGAAAATGAAAAACGAGAACTTGGCAAAATTGTTGTTCATGTTAATTCTTACAGGTGATTATATGATCTCTCGAATTATCTTGTTCTTTAGACCAGGATCATAATAGAATTGATAATTGTGTATGACATTTAGTTTTATTGTATTTGGCCTTGTTAAGAGCCTGTGAACTTACCTGAAATGGTTCTCTCTCTCTCTCTCTCTCTCTCTCTCTCTCTCTCTCTCTCTCTCAATGATTTCAATGAATGTTAAATTAAGAAGTAGAGCTTTTAAGAGCATCTTAGCCACATATTTATGTGAAAATGACTATATTATGAAGAGAACAAGAAGTACAATCCAAACCGAGTATTAATAAGAATTTTCAGTTTCTTAAATAGTCAATTAAATGACGCTCATAATTCACTATTTTACCTAAAATTGGCGATGAATGTTTAAGATTATAGTTGCATCATAATACCTTTGTTGTTAACAAACATCTGTTGACGCAATAGAGGGTACGAGGTCAGGTGCACCTAGAATATATTATGTGATGGGGTGGTGCGGTGTGAATGGGGCTCTGGACATTCAATTGACAGTTTAGGAAGTATATGGTTTCCTTTCCTCCCCGTACAATGACCATGCACAATTCACCCTTGAAGAATAAAGAGAGAAATCTTTCCAGAAAATGTATGCTTACAAAAGCTGGAGGAATCCTGCGAGAGGATTGCGATGCCCCACTAGAACGTCCAAAGGACACCTCCATTATGACCTGGAATTGGAAGTGACAAAAACATGAGCCTCAGCAACCGCGGCGTCATTTTCAATTTTCACCTGCGAGGAGAAGTGACCGCAGGTAAGGTTCTGCGCATACCTGGCGGAGATCCGTTGAATTCATGGGGCGTGGTTACAGCGCCCGAGAAGAATACATGAGTAAGGATTTATGCTCCGAAGACTAGGTACAGACTCACAGTTTAGAGGGAGTGGGCAGAACTGAGAAATAGTTTCGTAATACTAATATATTTATCGTGTGTGTATTTTAGATGAAAATATAAAAACACTTTTTATATATATGTGTATATATACACATAAATAGAGTGAGGCTGGGTAGCATAAACAGGGCAGAGAAATGTATGCTTAGCTGGGACGAAGGTCTAAAGTGGCTAGGGATTATAAGAGAAAGGAAAGAAAGCCATGAATAGAAATGCCGAGGAGAAAAAGAAGAATCGTGGAACGGCTTGCTCTTCGGTTTTGCAATAACTGTTACGTAAATAACCCTTACATTTGATGGGCTGGAGGCGATCGGTATCAGAAAAGTCGGCTGTAATTATGGGTGTTAAGTTTTCTCTTCAGTGAACGATTATATACTGGTTGTCAGAAAGGGTGGAAAAAAAGAGAATGCAAGAGATGTTTTATATTTAGGGGTATATATCAAGAGGTGATTATATGTTTTGTTTAGGTTTAATACATAAAGGGCATAGAATGAATTATCTTGGGACTTTTAGTCTTGTCAGACACATATTACATGTTCGCATCGTATTTTAGATTTTTTATGCAATGATGGTTATAAATGGTTAGGTTAACAATGGTGGGGTATTGAATGAAGCCTTTTGTAATATTCTTGGTGAAGTGTTTTCAGGCCTTTGAAGAGATTGAAATTTTGTTCTTGTAAATTTTTGGAAATTTGTTCATGCCTCATATTTTTGGGATGGTATTAACGGAAATGTCCTCCTTAGAATTAAGTGTTTACTCTTTAAGGCAACAGCAGTTGTCTCTTCGTGAATCCCAGGTAAAATAATAAGTATAAATTCTTAATCTTTCTATTTGCGTCTTGCATTACTTACCTAGTATTTACTCTTACCAAGATCTAGATTTTGGCTTTACCCAGCCTCTCGTCCTATCGCTAGGTACATTTTCCCAGTTTAC
Source organism: Palaemon carinicauda (assembly GCF_036898095.1). Classification (NCBI taxonomy): domain Eukaryota; kingdom Metazoa; phylum Arthropoda; class Malacostraca; order Decapoda; family Palaemonidae; genus Palaemon; species Palaemon carinicauda. The sequence continues at coordinate 65,568,042 of NC_090762.1, read as the reverse complement.
AGTTTATTTAATGGTAGTTTTCATAGTTTGCTATATATGTGGTGGGTTTTGTTCGCATCTTGCTGTTTCTCTTATGACTAGTGCAATTGCACAGCCGGCTAAAGTTGCACGCCTCTTTTTTTTCAGAGATTAATAGGTTCAATGTTTTGGGATTCAGATTTTAATTGACACTGGTGAATCAGCTTACGGTGCTCACTTTTTGATACTAGGTGCTAAGTAGTACGTAATATAGAGCTGAGAATGTATACGCTAATGAATTTCGGTCAAGCTTACCTCTACTTCATATGTCCCGCAAAAAAAAATGTCTTTTTCTTAACTGACTGTCATCCTGCGGGGAGTTTTAACTTCTTTAAATCACCGTAATCTTTTATTTGATATATTATTTAAGAGCGACACGAGGAACAATTACTTTTGAACTTCTCTTAGTTGATTTGCATTGTCACTAAACTGCCTGATTTGTAAGAGCAGTTTCCAAGAGTACGAGAGAGCCTCTCTGATTCTGTTTGATCTTCTAAGGGAGATCGTATAATCGCCTCTTACGACACTGGTCGCTATTTTCAAGTTTCAAATAGCTCTCTGCACAGATTCGTACGTCTTGAGTCAAGTATTTGACAGCGTCCACATAAAATGGATTGCAATGCTGAATTGCATAATTTGAGATTTTAAGTTACCTATACTGCTCTATGAATGATTTTTAATGAAAGTATAATTTAGACAAACTGAATTTTTAAGACTGGAGTCATGAACTAGTAACCCATAGACATGGATTCAAACCTGCTTGAACTAGTAGTTGGAATTTCCCATTTATATGTCAGTTGAAATAAAACACATAGACACACACACACACACATATATATATATATATATATATGTGTGTGTGTGTGTTTGTGTGTGTGTGTAGAATATAGAAATCCACTTTTGATGGCATTTGTGGACAATTAAAAAACCTTTGATAGTGTGCACCGGCCAATTTTATGGAGAGTTCTGCGTTACTATGGAGCTCCTCGTGAATATGTAAATTTGATTAAGTCTGTTCTTGAGCACAGCAAATGCAAAGGTAATTTTAGTGGAATCTTATCAAATGAATTTCCAGTGAATAGTGGAGTACTCCAAGGGAATGTGTAGTCACCTATGTTGCTTATCCTCCTCATGGATTTTGTAATGCGTAGAACAGTTAGAGATGGTGGAGAAGGATTGGACTGAATCGGTAATAGGAAGTTAGGTGACCTAGAGTATGCTGATGGTGCTGTCCTTGTTAGTAGAACACCACAGGACTTGCAAACCTTGCTTACCAGAATGTATGGAATATCACTTGAGGTTTGTCTCAAGATAAATAAAAGAAAGACAGATGATGAGAACGGAATATGCAATGGAATACGAAATATTATAGGAATGCCAAATGATTAATGAGATGGAATCCTTTAGATATTTAGGAACTCTGATCTCTAATACAGGATCTTTAGAATTTGAGTTTAATGAAAGATTGAAGAAGGCAAATCAGACAAGGGGGGCGGGGAGTTGTGATGAAAGTAGCTGCATAATGTTTTTATACAAAAAAAAAAAAAAAAAAAAAAAAAAAAAAAAAAAAAAAAAAAAAAAAACAAGAGAATAGTTTCACGTATCACTGAAGTACAGTATTATCGTTTGTGGGTAGATGGTATGTCACTGTTGTCTCAGTTTTTCGGATCTTGGTTTGATTCCCCGACCGACAAGAAGCTATTGTCCTTGAGTTGATTTCCCTTTGGGTCTCTGATCCCGAGGTATAGAGAGAATCTAGATATTAAGAAGAGTAAAATATATGGCTTATTTGAATGTGAAAAACACGTTTAAATGTGAAAAATTTACCATCGTTTCTTATTATCTCCCCATGGCATTAACATTTTAAGAATTATTGAACATCAAAATTAATGTACGTAATATACTTAAGAATTATTGAACATCAAAATTAATGTACATAATACACTTAATATAAGGTTAGAGTAATTGCAATATTACTTATATCATAGCGTCATTTTTGGCGTCTTTGCTACACTGGTTCGAGATTGAGTTTATGATTGTTAGATTAGTAATCATCATAGAAACCTCAGAGTAGATGAAAATATTAGTTGGTTAAACGATTTTGTGTTTCTAAATTTGGTTTTCAGAGTATATGAATGATTGAATGAAAAAGGCAAAGTCAATAATCATTTTGATATCAATAATGATAATCGTGATTGTAATTAACTGTTCAGTGGACCTACAATTGTAAGTTGCTGTCCTCGTTTGCCACAAGTTAGCATTATTTTTATAAAAGTTTTCATCCTTCAAGTAACATCTTCGATTTGCATGCTGATTCCAAGTGAATTCATTACTATTATGATTTAGATGAGCAGGCAGTACTTCTACAAGTTATTGTATGTTTGTTCATTCTTCAGTATGAAGAGAATCTCCAATAGATATTTCCTGACAACCGATCTCTATGCATTTGTTTGGATATATTGGGTAGCCCAACCCGTCCCCGTCCGTCGGATCCTAACTTCACCCACTTTATAGTTTCTGATTTACTTCATTTCTTCCATCTTCGTTCCCCAACTTCTTTTCATTTTAACTTCATAATGAAACTGATGGTATTTTTACAGATGCATTTAGGCGTTGAATGGCCTCCCAGATCCCATTTGTTCTCAGTATGATGCCATTTCTATAAATCGAATTCAATACAAGTGCAGTTAACGCGCCTCATCGGGAGACTAGACTAGACCTTACCCAAAGCCGAAATAAAGACTTCGCTTTACTGAGAGTATTTGTAGTATCCCCTCGGCCGTTCGCTGTACCCACATCTTAACAAATTATTGTGCCGCGTTTATCACTTACTTGCTTTCAACCTGTCATTAAGCCTATAACAGTTTCTATGAAGAGTCTTGTACTGCCAGGTCGTCAGATCAGACTATCGTATCAAATCAGACCTACCCAACCTATATACTTTCTTGGACTTTTATTTCGCTTCTAGGGCAGTTAAAAATACACTTACAGTTAGTCATTTCGGACTTCATATTTGTTACATTGGAGACATGGTTACTGGTTGACAAGTTTTTCTATATATGAGATAAGTTTTATGTATTCTAATAATCAGAAAAAAAAAAACATTTCTGCACCTGGTATTCTTTGTCTTCAGCATACCATCATGAAACTAAAAAAAATCTAAAGAAAAAAAAAAGTTGTGAAATAGCATATATATTATTATAATATTTACTAGCCAAGCAACAAGCCTGGCTGGAAAAGTAGAATGCTACAAGCTTAGGGGCTACAATAGAAAACGTAGCCCAGTGAAATTTGGGAATAACACATAAACTATTTATAAGTAATGAATAAAAAAAAATATAAAATTTTGAGATCAGTACCAACGTCAAAATAGACCTGTCACATATAAACCATAAACGAGACTTTGTAAACCTTTTCAATAGAAGAGAATTTTAAAAAGTTTGAAATTCTTAAATTTCACCCGTTCAATGGCCAGATTAGGAAGATCATTCCTTAAAATATATATATTATAAGTTTTTTTTTTCACCCTCGAATGGAATGATTGTTATACTAGAATGATTTAAACCTTTCTTGATGATCTTTTGGTTGAGTCTTTTTTGCCCATTCATCTTGGAAACTTAAACGACAGCAATAAATGGCGGCGAACCTTAGCTCTTCAACCGCTCTTTATTGGGTACGAATCAAAGGGAGTGCACCTGGATGATCCTGCAGCAAAAACATGGGACGATAATTAATCAGGTCACTGAATGGAACCGAATGTGACCTTCGTTTATCCCGCCGAACAATATTGTTTAATACCCATAAAGTATGAAGTGATGTTTAAATGAAGAACCTGTTGATAGCAAGTCGCCTATTAGCAGTTGCCAACATATTTTTAAAATTAATTACGCTGGGAACAGCGGAGACTTTTGCAAGCTCTTCTTTTTGTTGCTCCGCCGTGAATATGGGTACGTACTGTACCAGATTCCCTTATGCCAAGTTTTTATGAATTACTGGAAATTAGATTCTAAAAATGGCTAGATTGATGCAAGTGAAAACTATGAAAAAAGTCCGTTTTATTGGTATTATTGATAAAAATATTAAAGAAATAGTTTAGAGGGTTTAAGAAAAAAGGAGATTTCACCGCTAAGAGAAGTACTGTAGTAGGAAGCAAAGGCAGAGGGCAAAGTGATTTGAGGTCGATCGCTTAGACTCATCAGTTTGGACTATTTTTACCAAAAAGAAATTACAGATGAGTCTTTCTTTGTCAAAATAAAGTTTGAAAGATATTTTTATTTGTCTGTTGCTTATGATAAAACACGAATGAATAAATTTAGTATGTTTTTTCTTTTGTTCATAATATCGGACACTTCATGGTACTCGTGACTTGATACCACCCCATAACGATCAGAAAATATGCTTATTGTTCATTCTAATTGCAAGGAGCACGAAAGACCGATTGTCATTTGATATAGTCGCCATGTCCCATATACGTAGAAAATTACATTACAATAACTTGAGAGAGAGAGAGAGAGAGAGAGAGAGAGAGAGAGAGAGAGAGAGAGAGAGAGAGAGAGAGAGAGAGAGAGAGAGATTTACGAAGGCATGATTACTCACAATTTATACTTTCTTTTGCACATTCACTCATTTTCCTTAATTATGAAGTATAGTGATGAATGGCTACAGAGGTGCATTAAGCATACCCATGTTTGGCTTCACTTGGGTACAATGAAAATCTCTCTCTCTCTCTCTCTCTCTCTCTCTCTCTCTCTCTCTCTCTCTCTCTCTCTCTCTCTCTCTCTCTCTCTCTCTCTCTCAAGAATGAAAGGATGTCTGGGGTCACCTTTAAGAGAAAGTTGAAAATGTTTTAGATTCTTGGGTACATAAACGTCGAGAAAGAAAGTAATGCCAGCCGGGTTTGTTACGGGCACTTGTAGTCAAAAGGCTAGATTCCATCCGTACCCCATATACAAAGCGACCTGGCCCTTTCATGATAACGGTTAGAATCTGAATGGCCATCGTTATTTATTTCGGAAAGGACGTTTTGTGTCTTAAGAATATTTATATTGTGTATGTGCAACAGTAGGCACGTCGTATGCTATGCCTATGAATACGTATTTCCAAACTTATGTATGGCATGAATACATGCAAATATGCGAACATGATGAAAATAAAGTGAATGTCCCGTATGTAATTAAATGAACTAATAAATAATTGTATTAAAAGATATATTTCTCCCTTTGAAGGGAGTGGTGCCAGTAGGAATGTATTTTCAAGTGTGACTTTCATCCACGCTATGCTTTTTCTTTGGTCACCTATCCAATTAATGATCAGTCCCAGTATGTATGCGTACGTCTATCTAATGTGTACATTATATATATATATATATATATATATATATATATATATATATATATATATATATATACATACATACATACATACATACATACATACATACATACACACACACACACACACACATATATATATATATATATATATATATATATATATATATATATATATATATATTATATTTATTTATTTATACTTTATATACGCACACTGTTAGAACCCAGCCTGGGGAACGAGATTTATCTGTTACTGGAAGAGCTGAAATAAATAAATTGGGATATAATAGGATTCAGTGAAATTAAAAGAACTGCGGAATCTTATATAGAGTTAAAAAGGGGGCTCATATATTTTGGTCCTGAGGAAATGAAAGGAACATAGAAAATGAAATGAACATGAGAAATAGAATGCGTTTCCTTATTAAAAAAAATCTTGCAGGTAACATAGAAGAATTTCATGGTATCAGTGATATATTGTATAAATGATTATCAAACTAGATAAGTGGTATAAACTGAAGAGCATTGAAACGTATGCAGAAAACAACATCCCATACAGAGAAAGAAATTGAAACTTTTTTAATATCTGGAGATATCTTTAGAAACACAAGATTCAATTTACATTTGTCTTGGAGGATTTCAATTCTAAAGTAGGTCAAAAGAAGAGAGGAGAATAAGCAGTATATAGGAGGAGGCACAAGAAACGACAGAGGAGACATGCTTGTAGAATTTGCTGAAAGAAAGAATCTTAAAATCATGAACACCTTATTTATTTTCATAAAAAGGAACATAGAAAATGTACATGGATAAACCCAAATGGAGGAATGAAAAACGAAATAGATTTTATTCTTAGTGAAAAGGTTAGTTTAGTGAAAGATGTAACAGTGTTAAACAAGTTTAAGTCAAGCGACCATAGAATGGTGAAAGTAAAATTTGTCTAGATCTAAGGAAAGAAAGAGAAAAACTAAATTTAAGGAATAACGTAATCACTGTAATAAAAGAAAAATCTGATGAGTTTAGTTTCGCAATATAGAATAGGTACTCCCAGCTACACGATGAACTGGAAGCAAGTAAAGAAGAAATGAGCAGTAATTTAACAAAATATGTATTTGAATCAGCACCAGGGTTACAAGGAACAGTTTCTATATAGGATCAAGGAAAACTATCATAACAAATGAAAGTACACAATTTTCCGTGTATTTATGTTAAATAAGGTGGTAGGACAATTGCGTACTGGACATTTGCGTCCCGGACAGTTGTGTCCCGGGCAATTGCGTCCACGGACAATTGCGTCCCCGGACTTTTTCGTCCGGAAATTTGCGTACCAGTACTTGTTTTTAGTGACCAGTTAATATTTGTTAAAAGATACGGAAGTGACTCTCTGTCTATCTGTATGTCCGTATGCATGTATATATGTATGTAAGTATGTATGTATGTATGTTATCGTTCGATTACAGAAATACTAATTACTGTTTATAAGATATATGGCATAAAACCACTGAAGTACAGAACTGAAAATTACTATACTTAACTATCATTTTACTTTTGTGTTTACGTAAACCTTTTGAAAACAATTCCTGATTTCTGTAGAAGCAGAAGAGACATTTAGTTCAAGGAAGTTCAACCTTAGTTTTCTTTTTTATTTACTTCTGTTACATAGTGGCGAGTTGCTAAGCTATTTTTTTTTTACTTGTGTAATATATTATATAATTTCATTAATTTCTAGATTTTCTTCTAACGAGAAATAAGATGGTCACTATTCGCCTACAGCCATTCATTGATCAGTACAATTCCGAAAACAAATTGTCTTTCCTACGAGGAGTTGCTTATAACATGCATACCTTTTAGGTATGAGCTTAAAAGTAGCTATCCCAAGTCATTATTGAAAAAAAAAAAATATGACCTAATCTTTTAGGACTGATAGAAAATTCATGGTGTATACATATGTATAAAAATTTTCAAATTTATAAAGTTTTAAAGATGATAAAACGTGCAAATGAAATATTGATGTTTATATATATATATATATATATATATATATATATATATATATATATATATATATATATATATATATATATCCTTTCGTGTCAAATATGGCTAAAGGTATAATTATTGTCAAAGCACGAAGTAAGAATCTAAATTATTTGATGCCATTTAAACATATGCATATTCCGTGTGGATAAAGGTATAAATAAAATTACTGTGTAAAAGTATAGAGTAAAGGTAAAGATAAAAAGCTTTATAGAATCAGTAAAACACACATACAGGTACGTAAATGTCCGGGACGCATATATCCGGGGACGCAAATGTCCGGGACACAACTGTCCGGTACGCAAACGTCCAGTACGCAAATGTCCTAGAACCGTTAAATAAAATAACCCGCAATTTATGAAAAATTAAATTTGTTTAGCTTCCGAAGGGACCATCTCCCTTCTTCTTCAGAAAAATTGGTTTTCTGAAGAGGAAGGGAGATGGTTCCTTCAAAAGCTAAATAAATTTCATTTTTCATACATTGTGGGCTATGTTATTTATCAGAAAAGACCTAAAACCTAATAAAGACATTGGAAATACGAGTAAAATTCAAGAGAGGTGAAAGTAATTAGAACTATCCAAACCCAAAAAAACAAAGTTAAAATACAATAGAAAACATTAAGTAAAGACAATCGGACCAAAATTGAGGAAACACTAAAGAAAGGAAGAAGCATCAAGTCAATGAAAAGATAATTTGAAATAGTATGTCAACAGATATTTGCTCTAAAGGATTAAAAATTATATATTATCAACAAAAGAGAGGGAGTGATAAAAATAGAAGAGAATTTCTATACCCTGCTATATAAGAGTGATATAAGAAATAGCTTCACCAAAATGAACATTGAAACACCTAAGCCGTTACCAAAAGTAACAGTAGGATAAGTAAAGAAATCATTAAAATGCATGAAAAGAGGCAAAGCAGCAGAAGATGGCCTAACAATTGATTTAATGATAGATGGAGGAGACTTCATAGTAGTAAAACTCGCTGCACTTAAACAAAATGTCTGAAAAAATTCTTTATATCTACAGCTTGGAAAACTTTATCATTATACTAAATCGCAAAAGGGAGACACAAAATACCTGAAAAATTACTGCCAAATAAGTTTACTCTCAGTAATATATGAAATTTTTACAAATATCATATTAGGCCGGATAGAAAGAGAGCTAGACTAATCAAGCAAGAGAGCAGGCAGGCTTTAGAAATGGGTACTCAGCATCTAATCATATCCATGTACAGTAATTAACCTCCTAATGGAAAAAGCAACAGAGTATGAAAAACCACTGTGTATGACACTGAGAACGTTTTTAATTCCGTCAAAACTTCAGCAGTAATGAAAGCACTGTAAAGACAAGGAATAAATGAATCTTAAGTTAGAATACTTGAAGGTATCAGTACGGGGATTACATCATTAAGGATAGTGAGAAAATTCCAATTGAGAAAGGAGTTAGACAGGGAGACTCCATCCCTCCTAAATTATTCACGGCATGTCGAGTTGTTTTTACGAATTTAAATTGGGAAAATGTAGGAATTAATATTTATGGAGAAACCCTCAACAACTTAAGATTTGCAGATGACATAGTTGTATTTTGTGAATCATGGGAGGAATTGCAAAAGATACTCGAAGACAGAATACCGATGGGAATAACACTAGGAAACAGAAAAAGAGCAACATGGTTACGAGAGCAAACTAAAGCAGAGGAAATTCTAACATGTAAGAAAAATAAATGTACATAGGCCGGACATATAATGAGAAGAGAAGGTAACAGATAGAGATTAGGAATGAAAGAATAGGTCTGTAGAGATTGTAAAAGAAACAGAGGATATAGACTGGCATAGAAAGACCATAAACTGACGCGAGTGGAAGGACACGTCTGAGGCCTTTGTCCTATAGTGGAATAGCTATGGGTGATGATGACGGTGATATATATGTGTGTATATGTATATATATATATATATATATATATATATATATATTATATATATATATATATATATATATATATATATATATATATATATATATATATATAGTTCATTCACTGCTAAAGCAAGAATAAATCCTTTATTCAAAATCTTCTCTGGCATCGACCTCTTTAGATAGTTCGCTAAAGAATTTGTCTTCTCACAATATACTATATTTTACTCCACCATTCCATCGCAATAAACTAATCCATCCTTTGTTTACTAACCATTTTACCCTACTATCGGTTCTTTTGAAGATTCCTATTCATTAAACTCTCCTATATTTCTGTATTTTTTATTAAAAGTAAATATATCCATCTTATAGAAGACTCATCTTGACACCTTTCATTAGTTGTGTTTTTTCTTACACATTTAATAACCGCACCTCATGTTCACGTCCATCGAGAAAAATTACTTGAGGGTACACTCAGGCACACCAATCTATCAGTTTTCTTATTTCCTTTCCACATTGGGCTATTCTCCATTTTGTAACCCTTGGGCTTATAACGCCCTGCTTTTCCAACTAGGGTTGTACCTTAGCTAATAATAATAATAATAATAATAATAATAATAATAATAATAATAATAATAGTTATTATTATTTTACACTAGCTTTTGCTTCCCTAAACCCTTCTCTCCCACGTTTGTTTTTTTCGATGCTGTTGTTCAGGGTAGGCTTGCCAATACACTACCTCATAGCAGCTCTTTCATATTTATATAAGACCCAAAAGTAGCTCCATCCTTCATAATTTCATTTCATTAAACAATCAACCATAGCGGTTGGGTTCCAGTGCTCTGCGTAAGGCCCAAATTTCATATTTTATTCCATTCAATTCAATGGCTTTCACCAGAGACATCAACTGCCTTGTTCCATGTTTTAACCCCGCTCAGGTTCAATAGACGCTACTGAAATACGACAAACTACCCCTATGACCTATTAATGGGCTACCCGCTAGCAGGAACCGTTACGTGGTGGTTCAGCGTTTTGTGGTTTCGAACAAGGTCTAACTAGGTGTAAATGGGCACCCGCATCGGTTTGGGTAGGGAAAAGGGTGTAGGGTCAATTATTGAATCTGCCCAGGTCGTTCAGTACTTAATCAGGATTCGAACCTGGGTCCTCTGGGTCTTCAGTTAGGCTAATATGCAATCTATTACACTACGAATCTCATATACATGCCTACATAAAAAACATACAACAATCATACATTATATATATATATATATATATATATATATATATATATATATATATATATATATATATATATAATATGAGAGAGAGAGAGAGAGAGAGAGAGAGAGAGAGATGAATTTCGATATCGAATCTCCATGCTTACTTCTAAAAAAGTCCATATATCTTTCTTAACCGAGACAAATAATGACTTTTAAAGCCTATGCATAGCCGCCCTAATTTAACGATAATTGGTCCATGTTTAGAAAGAAATTAATTTTACGTCTCTGTATGCAAAACTGCTGTTCCTAATTACGCCAGAGAGGCATTTACTACGTCAGTAGCGTTATAATAAACATACACTTTTTCCATTTTTTTTTTCTTTTCCTTTCCTCTCAAAAAGATAAATATGCTTCAACAACAATCTCGACAAATTGTGCTTGAGGCATGTCTTTTAGCTTAACAACATGTACGAGTGGCACTATACGTGAAAATGTTAAAAGGACAATGACATCAAGTCCTTGAATACACTGACACTCAGGCTAAAAATGCTGGCATAAAACCCGAGTTACGACAAAGAGCTTCGTCACCGGGGGCATAGCCGCTGACGTCCAGTTTCATAATTGGGCGTATGGAGTCAACATCCTTTCAGACCAGAGTAGAAAATAAGAGGACCTTTGTATCGGCAGAGCTTTTCAGGTTCCGTAAAAATAGCTGTGATTACCTGAAGAATATGTTTCACCGAACTTTTTACACCCTAATCCAATACAATGGCGATGAGTGGACGACAAACATCAAACGTGTTTAGTGTTCGCGTGTAATAGTTGAACTTTATAAAAGTTCCAAATTCAATTCAGGGGACTTATAATCAAACACTAAAAATCTCGCCACTTACGCAGAAACTTAACATATTAGCTGATTTGATAAAACATTCCAGATGCTATATTTTTACCAAATACAAAAAGGGTCAAATTAGCCTTCATACTGGTAGAAAAAGATTTTAATGCGTAAGACAATGCCGTTACATTTTAGAGGATGTTTACGTCATCCTTGAAACAAGAGCCTCAAGCATATAAAAGCAGATGAACTAAGTCAACTTAAGCCTGTTATTATCAATCCATTAACAATTTTTCAATTATTTTCAAAGATTATACATAACCTGTTTTCTCTCTAATAAACACTTTTAGCCCAATACCTTTGATTAAAAAAAAAACCCGCTCACACGAGCCCTTGATACAATAGGAAATGACAGCTCTCGATCATTAACTATTAATCTCGTTTTGAATCTTAATTAAGGGAAATGTGATAAGAATTCATTTGTTGATTCACTAAAAACTAGAGAGGCACTCAGTAGAGCGCAGAACTCCACCACGGCAGCTTATTTCTCGACCTTTTTGTTGACCTTGACCTTTGACCCTAACATGTATTAATTGGCATGGATTTCCATACACTCGAATATGAACCAAGTTTGAAGTCTCTGTGAAAACAATGTCCAAACTTATACCTGATTACGTGTTATGGACGTTTTGCTCGTCCGTGACCTTGACCTTTGACCTTCTAAAATTTAATCATTTCCAGCTCTTTCCATAACAGTTTAAAATTCCTGCAAGTTTCATTACTTTGCGATTAAAATTGTAGCCGTATGGTTGATGACCGGAATTTGAATTTTTGCTTGACCTTGACCTCAGACTCGACCTTGACCTTCGACCTTAACATGTATTAATTGGCGTGGATTTTCATGCACTCAAATATGACCGTGAGCTTGACCTTCCAAAATTCAGTCATTTCTAGTTTTTTTTTTTTTCATAACAGATAATTACTCGACGATTAAAATTGTGGCCAGGAAGGTGTTCAAAAACAAACACACACACACAAACAGAGTGTAAAACATAACCTCCTTCCAACTTCATTGGCAGAGTAATTAGAATACCTTTCTTTGGCATTGTAACTCAAGTGAGAAACTGACGCATCAGGCCAGTTTATGGGGATATTAGGACAGTGTCTAAAATGTTTAAGGAATTGCTCCAGATTCTTTGATTTTTGGACATAAATCTCTCTCTCCAAAACAGGTCAAAGATACGATGCTCAGTTGCATGGTGGTCTTAGGTACTAATATTGAAATAGTGGATGGATCAAACGCCAACAAGGAATGACACGTTGCCAAAAAATTTATTATTTTTTTATTGGATTAGATGATTGGTTTGTTTTAAACACAATGAAATCAATTGAGGTACTTATTAATTAGTTCCACTTTGTCTTATGACCCTTGATAACATGTAAATACCATAAAGCGTTTTTGGAAGGGATTTCAGATTTATATTGGTATTTCAAACATCCTCCTTTTCAAGGACCTCGGTAAGGATATAACTGCCACTTTCATGTAGTCTCAAAGTAGTACCATTTTATAAATATCTAAGAAATCGAGTCCACGTGAAGTATGATATGAGAAATAGATCAAGGAAGTTGGTTGTTAGTTGTACAGGTTATAAGGCTTAGGAAAAGCAGACCTAGAAATTGTTGGGTTGAATATCAATTAGAATGAAGGGAGAGTAACTAAGAAAGTGACTGGTGCAATTTTCTTATTCTTTCTCACCGTTATCCCTACAGTCGGTTGCCTGATGCATCTGTCAAAATGCCTTCTATTTTTAATTCGATGCAAATAATTTATTGGTTGCAACGGGCATTTCATTGACAATTTTCTTGTAACTATATTAGTTTTGATAGATGCAACAATTACAAGACTGTGTCATGCAAGAGTGCCAAAAAGTTAATCTTATAAACACTCTCAATACTGCCATTAATAAACTTTTAAATCTAACTACTTACACTTAAGTCGGAATTGACATTGGTTATGCGTGCAGATATTGAACTTAAAGGCTTTTATATGCGGTAATTTAATTTTTTGATCTTGGTCACTGTATTTTGCAGTAACCAACAGGAACTAAAGCGGAATTGTTGATAATTAGGTTTTAATGAACCTAAACATTGCTTCTAAGGTCCTCAGTCATCAAATAGTTCTGGGACTTTCTATTGTATTAAGTCTGTACAAATGATATGACTGTTAGCCTACAGAATGACATCTTGACCGGGAAGTTATGTAGTCTGATGGGTTGGAGATTTAACTCAATTAAAACTGGAAGAGATTAATGATTAACCAGTCTCACACCAAACTAAAATCCATCCTTGCCTATAAGTAATAATAATTGGAGATTTTGAATGTTTGGAAATACTTGGTGTTTTCCTTGAATTAGATTTTTTTTTTATGCGGCAAATACAACCTAATTCTGTTATTAAGCTTATTAATATTCCCATGGTCTTCTATTACTACAGAGATATGGATATTAATACCACAAACTGAATTTTTTTTTTTTTTTTTTTTTTTTTTTTTTTTTTTCCTGATTCTGTTCGGCTTTTAGTATGCGCATGAATTTGGTCTTGTAGACCAAACGGCCCAGCAATTAGGTTTCCTACATTCTGTGAAAATGTGATTATGAGTTTGGCCCTCCTTAGAAGATACCTTCTACGGCCCTTTTTTGATTTTACTCAAGCAGGAAACTTCTGATTTTGCCCCTCTTGTGGAAGGATGAAATTAGACTAAAAAAAGCCCAGGCACTGCAGACAACCATGCCATTGAATTCCTTGTGTTTGTGTTTACCATTAAGTCTGTGTCTGTAGTATCAATGAGAGCTAAGCGTTTAGCTTTAGTACCGACATTCTGTTGAAATTCAATGACATTATGCTACTAGCACCAAAGATTCCTCATATCCTTAACCATTGTGTCAGTTTAAAAGAAGAGGTGTTTTGATATCGTTTTTAGAAATTATCGATACCATATTACAAAAAACAAAAACAAAAAACAGATTAGGAACTCATGAAAGGAATGTTGACGAGTCATTATTTTTATTATTATTATTATTATTATTATTATTATTATTATTATTATTATTATTATTGGTAATTGCTAAGCTACTACCCTAGTTTCAGGCTTCAGTGTCGTGACGGGAAATCTGATTTACTTATTTTCATAAGCGACGAAACAAACAGCTGCTGATGCAACATGGGGTAACATATAGCATTACAAACATTGGGTATAGCATTTTTCAGTTTCGGATTATTAATGGTATGACCTCGTAGTTTGAAACCAAAGGAATATTTCGTTAATCCTTATCCATATAATTACAGATAAGTAGGTTGGAGATGGCTATTACAGTGGTAGCGTGTTTGCCTAGCATTTGTATGGCAGCAGATCGATCCCAGCCCGGGACCGTGAGTTTAAGCTGTTCACTGGGGAGGCCACTGCTGTAATTGGGCACCACAGTGGCGGGTTGGGCTTGCTAGGCTGACATTCTAGTTAGCATCTATTGTGATGAAACTGGAACCGAAAACCAGACACCCGTAACCTTTATCATAGATAAAAGAATTGAATTAATATTTTTCACGTGACTGTAGATTCTCGAGTATATCAACGCAAGAGAATTAACAACGTGATTTAATGGGAAAATTACGTTTATAACTGTGGATACATTTACCGATGTAATTATAATGGGCAAAGTAATGATATAATCGTAAATCATAACGAATTAGTTAACGAGATATCTCTTAAGTTGAAAATATATCTTCTCGAGAATTTTATAGTTATTCACGCGACTGTAAAATTGAGATTTTTTTTTTTTTTCCAAAATTTAATTTTTTCTTTGGATCTTGTAACTTAGCCACGGGAACATAAAGGACCAGAAGGCCTTATCGTAAAAGTAAATAGAAGCTGAACAAGTGGCACATTTATGATACAGCCTTTATAACTTTATCGCCTCCGGTTACTTCAGAGTGGAAAGTGCCAAGAAGTGATGGAAATGGTGTCTCCCACATAGATGAATGTGTCAGTCATGTGTGAAGTAAGCTCTGTACCTTTATTACAGGTAATGAGATGTAAAGGTACTTTTTAAAATCATCTTCCTCCTTGTGCATGAATTTTATTAAGCTCCGGTGAAAATTGTTGAAATGTACCCTAAAGGCTCCAGAGTACAAACTCATTTGTGTAACTCTGACGACCATTTATTATTATAGCGTTAATAGTTAGAGTGAAACAACAACAGTGATGATATTGAAGCATCACCAATATTTACTTAGAATAGATACCATGTTCAAGAATTATCACCAATAAGAAGAATATTTTTTCAAGAATATCCATGATAATAATAGCCACTGTGTTCAAGAATGAATCGCCTATAATAAGAGCTTCTGTGTTCAGAAATAATACAAATAGTAACGGCTAATTTCTCTAAGAATACCACCAATTACAAATAATGTTCAAGAATATCAATAATAAAAAAAAAAATATTGCTCAAGAATATCACCAACAATTACATTTACTGTGTTTAGATATGTCACATATAATAACAGCTAATATTTAAGAATACCGTCAATAATAATCGCTACTATGTTCAAGAATATCACCAATAATAGTTGTATTAAAGAACATCCCCAGTAATAACAAATAGTGTTAAAAAACATTTCTAATAATAACAGCTACTACGTTCAATAATATCACCAATATTAACATCTACTGTATTCTAGGACATCACTAATGATAACAGATACTATGTTGAATATAACGACAATATTTTGCAAATTATATCATTAATAACAGTCGGTTTGTTCAAGAATATCGTCAATGATAGCAGATACTATTTCTAGAATATTTGATAACAGCTACTGTATTATTGTTATTATCATTTTTATTACTTGCTAAGCTACAGCCCTAGTTGGAAAAGCAGGATGCTATAAGCCCTGGGACTCCAACAGGAAAAATAGCCCTGTGAGGAAAAGAAAAAAGGAAAAATAAAATATTTTAAGAACAGTAACATCATTAGAATAAATATCTCTTATATAAACTATAAATCTTTAACAAAACAAGAGGGAGAGCTATAAGATGGAATAGTGTGCCCGAGTGTACCCTCAAGCACGAGAACTCTAACCCAAGACAATGGAAGACCATGGTACTGAGGATATGGCACTACCCAAGACTAGAAAACAATGATTTGATTTGGAGTGTCCTTCTCCCAGAAGAGCTGCTTACCATAGCTAAAATGTCTCTTCTACCCTTGCTAAGAGGAAAGTGGCCACTGACAATTACAGTGCATTAGTTAATCCCTTTGGGTGAAGAAGAATTGTTAAGTGTTGTCAGATGTATACGGACAGAGAAGAATATGTAAAGAATGTGCCAGACGTTTCGGTGTGTGTGTGTGTGTGTGTGTGTGTGTGTGTGTGTGTGTGTGTGTGTGTGTGTAGGCAAAGGGAAAATGAACCATAACGAGGGAGAAGGATCCAATGTAGTACTGTCTAGCCAGTCAAGGACACCATAACTCTTGGGGTAGTATCTCAACGGGTGGCTGGTGCCCTGGCCTACCAACGATAAAAGAATATCGCCTATAATGATAACTAGTGATTAAGAGTATGTCTGATAATAACAGTTATTCTGTTCAAGAATATCCCCCATACTAGTAGCTGCTTAGTTCAAGAACATCAGCAATAAAAACAGATACTGTGTACTAGAATATCATAAACTATTTTAGCTGTTAAAGGTCGCTCTTGAATAGAAGAGGCAAGGGACAGTGACCTAGAGACTGCACATATATATATATTTGATCAGCGCCGAAACCCCCTCTCCACCCACGCTAGGATCGGGGATTTAGCAGGTAGTCATATAAGTTCCCACAAACCCCCCATACCTAGATCAGAAGAATGGCGAGGTAGCAGACTACTAAAAACTGTAGAGCTTGAGTGGGTCTCGAACCCCCGTCCAGCAGATTGCGAGACAGGGACATTTCCAGTAGGCTACCACAACCCAAGGTGTATACATAATCCCTTTTACAAAACTCTATTCAAGTTAGGCGCTTTCTACAACTTCCCAGTTGGGTCTCTAGCCAGAGCGGCATTGCATAATAGGCCTGTTGTTAGTCTACGGGATTTGCGATACCAATCGCAGTAGGCCAGGTATGTGAAGTATGTCGGACGAGTTACAAGTATGCTAATAGAATATACCCGTCTGGGTATGCTGTGCATCATAGGATTACCTAAATTGGTTCTATTACTTGCATGCTGAGCACTGCGTTTACTTTGTTTGTTTGTTTGTTTGTAATATGCGAGATAAGTATGATGCCTGTAATTATTACAGACTTGTCTTTCCCATTCATTTCTATGATTTGTTACTTCCCATTCTTTGAACAAACTTTGCATTTACTGTTGTTAAGTCTTAACCGTGTGATATGATATACTTTGTTTTTTTTATTTTGAAGGAAATATTTGTACTACTTTTCATACTATTGTCTGAAGCAATAGAAAAACCATGGCCTCCAAAATCAAGTGCTAGGTGTAACTTGATGTTACTTTCTTCTCCACATTTTATGGAGGTTTGCTGTTACTTACATTTACGGGGAAAGACTGGAATACTACAGTACTTCTAAATTTTTATATGATACGCCCACTATGGTATTGCATTTTGCCAGGTATCAAGTAATCACTCGCTAGGTATAAATGGGAAATGAACGATTTTTTCTTTTTATATATATATATATATATATATAGAGAGAGAGAGAGAGAGAGAGAGAGAGAGAGAGAGAGAGAGAGAGAGAGAGAGAGAGAGAGAGAGAGAGAGAGAGAGAGAGAGAGAGAGAGAGGGGTAATGAAAAGTATGGGGAAGAAAAGCCTTTATTTTCTGCTTTACTCTTACATTTTTACTCTGTCCTTAATACGTAAATATTATAAATTTGATGAAGATTATGAACAAGATTATGTATGCTAAAATGACCAGCTTGTTGGGAAGAAATATACATTGGTAGAAACACTCCTTCCAATCATACTCATTCTGGGGCATTCCCTCCCCCTCCCCACTTGTCCCCCTTCCTTCTACGAGAGCTGAACGAGAACCTCGCGAGTATTTGCGCCCCTTCCCTACCACCCGGAGAAACCGCCCAGTGTTCTTCCCCCTTCACCCGAAGCAGTGGTAGACCAACATTAGCAGTGAAAGCAAGTTCGAATCCAGATGTACAACACACATTCATTTGACTTCTTATGGCTGGCTTTCATTCCGATGAGAGAATCTTTTCATTTTTTTCAGTCTTTTTACTCGAATGTTTACAGTTAGTATGTCTTTTATTACTAGTTTTTATTTGGTAGTTTGCATGTGCTGTTGCCCAAACGATGCTAGTTTTTTG
The DNA here is from genome assembly GCF_036898095.1 of Palaemon carinicauda. Lineage (NCBI taxonomy): Eukaryota > Metazoa > Arthropoda > Malacostraca > Decapoda > Palaemonidae > Palaemon > Palaemon carinicauda. The sequence continues at coordinate 65,549,313 of NC_090762.1, read as the reverse complement.
GCCATGATACAATTCTTTTTTTTCTATTGAAGTTTTCTCCCTTTTCCTTTACTACTATGATTGACGCCCTTAACATAATAATTACTCCTTTATGTGTTTCAGGGTATTCAGTAAATACTGCCTGTCAGAATTTTAATTAGCTATCTTTGAGTTTGTCAGGTATTCGTAAATATTTATATACAACTGCATAGTGGAACGTTACTTGCCATTTTAGTTTTATTGTTGTAAACATAGGGAAAAATAATCAATTAAATGCAATTTTGGGATCACAGAATAAAATAAAGAAATTGGGTTCCGCGTATGGTTTAAACAAAATTTCACAAAAGTTTTTAAAGTTCACTACTTTAAACAAGTAAAATCGAACAGCTACAACAGCTCTAGAGAAAAAAAGGCTTTGAAATTCTCTGTGAACAGATGGAAGAAAGAAAGGTAAAAAGAAATGTTTGGGAAATACCTCAAACAAACCGTATATAAAAATGTCACGGAAATTGGTTTTGGAAATTTGAATATGACATGTAAAGGTGACATAATTTCAGCAAGATTTGGATAGATATGTGTACGTAAACTTGAGAAAACAAAAAAGGTCGCACACAGTTTGTGATACAGAATATAGGAAAGCTGCAGACGTAAACATGGTGGAAAAAATGTCAAAAACATATTGGAAGTAGCAGACGTAAACATAAGAGGAAAATGGCACAACGTTTTGGGAAGTTCCACACATAAACATGATAATAATGTCAGAAATCATTTGGTAGTTACACGCACAAATATGATATAAATGTCGCAAAACTTTGATAAGTTTCGTACGTAAACACGTAGGAAAAGTTTTAAAAGACATTTTGGGAAATAGCATATGTTAAAATGATTGGAAAAATTTAAAAAAATCTTTGGAAGTTGCTCACGTATACAATATAAAAAAAATCCCATAACTGGAAAGTTGCACGCGTAAACATTACTCTATAGGAAAAATGTAAAACTTTGGGACGTTACATACGTGAGCATTATAGAACAAAATAAAAAAAAAAATAAATTGGATAATTGCATATGATAGCAAAATGCTACAATATTTTGGGAAGGCTACACACGTAAATATGATAGAAAAGAAAAAAAAAATAGCACATGTGAACATTGATAGAAAAATTGCGCAAAACTTTTAGGAACGTTACAGAGGTGGAAAAGATCTAAAAATGCAACAAAAAATTTGGGAAATTGCTTCCATAAATATGATAGGAAGAGTATTCCAAAATCTTGGGAAGTTGAATATTTAAACGCAATAGATTAAATTTCCCCAAAAATATGAAGTTGCACACAAAAACGTTGTGGAATAAATACCTTCAAAATTTAGAAAGTTGCGTGAAAATATAATCGAAAAAAATGTCCCAAATATTTGGTGAGTTGCACACACAACTATTCTAAAATGGCACAAAATTTTGGGAAGTTGCACAAATAAGGTCACTAAACTTTATTAACTTGCATTATGTAAACATGATAAAACGGTCACAAAACGTTTGATAAGGTACGCACTTAAACATGGCAGAAGAAAAGGTCACATAAGTTGCAAACATGAACATAATAAAAGGTAATAATAAAATTAATTCACACGTAAAAATTATAACGAAAAATCGCGAAGGTTTTGGAGTTGCACACGTAAAAATTATAACGAAAAATCGCGAAGGTTTTGGAGTTGCGCACGTAAAAATTATAACGAAAAATCGCGAAGGTTTTGGAGTTGCGCACGTAAAAATTATAACGAAAAATCGCGAAGGTTTTGGAGTTGCGCACGTAAAAATTATAACGAAAAATCGCGAAAGTTTTGGAGTTGTACGTGAAAATTATAGAGAAAAATCACGAAAGGTTTAGAGTTTTACTTAAAAAATTATAGAGAAAAATCACGAAAGTTTTAGAGTTGCACGTAAAAATTATAGAGAAAAATTACGAAAGTTTGTGTATTGCACACACAAATATGATAGGAGGAAATACATATTTTTAATAGCTCATCACCAAAATTCACAAAAGTTTGAGGTTGCACATGTAAACAGGACAGAAAACAGTTCCCTAAAATCACAAATTTGACAAGTTTCACAAAGAAGTTTTTCCTTTTGCACTATAGAACAAAAAAGTCACAGGAGTTATTATTGGTATATATCGTAATATCACAGAAAAATGTCACATAAGATAGATACGTTGAGCCTGTAAACAGGATTGAACCAAAGTCTCATAAAAGTTAGAGAAGATGCACATGAAAAATCGTAAGAAAAAGGGTTACAAAGGTAAGTAAAGATTCACATGCAAAATTTTTGAAAAAATCTGTGATACAAGTTGCACTCGTAAACTTGGAAATTTTAAAGTAAAAACCATTTGTGTAAGTAGCAAATGTTAGAACAAAAAGACGCAAAAGTTTGATCAGCCTCAAAATTTAGGGGTCTTTCTCTTGAATTTTATAGAACAAAGGAATAACAAAAGTTGGATAATCTCATATGTAAATATGATAGAATGAATACAATGGTTTCTCATATAATTTTTTTTTTCCACCGTTATCCCTGTATTATGGGGCCGGTTGCCTGATGCGATTTCTCTAAGGCCTTCTATAATTATTATTATTATTATTATTATTATTATTATTTGCTAAGCTATAACCCTAGTTGGGAAAGCAGGATGGTTTATGCCGGGGGCTCCAACAGGGAAAATAGCCTAGTGAGGAAAGGAAACAGGAAAAATAAAATATTTTAAGAACAGTAACAACATTAAAATAAATATTTCCTATATACACTATAAAAAAATTTAAGAAAACAAGAGGAAGAGAAATAAGATGAATTTAGAATAGTGTTCCCGAGTGTACCCTCAAGCAAGAGAACTCTAACCCAAGACAGTGGAAGACCATGGTACAGAAGCTGTGGCACTACCCAAGATTAGAGAACATTGGTTTGATTTTGGAGTGTTTTTCTCCTAGAATAGCTGCTTGCCATAGCTAAAGAGTCTTCTACCCATACCAAGTGGCCACTGAACAATTACAGTGCAGTAGTTAGTTATTTGGTAATATTGATGTTGTCAGGTGTGTAAGGACAGAGGAGATTATGGAAAGAATAGGCCAGATTATTCAGTGTATGTGTAGGCAAATGAAAAATGAACCGTAACCAGAGAGAAGAATCCAATGTACCACTGTCTGGCCAGTCAAAAGACCCCATAACTCTCTAGCGGTAATATCTCAATGGGTGGTTGGGGCCCTGGCTAACCTACTACCTACTACGTACCTACCTACCTACTACCTCAATTTCCCCCTGCTGCTTTTATCCTATTTTCAGCCTCACATCCTCATTCTTGATTTATAGTAGATTCCAAGTATCTACTGTAAATTGTTCCACCTGTTTTATAACCGAGCCTCTACTTTCATGCATAACTATCCGGTCCCTACCTTCTTTACTGCTCACCATAGTCTTAGTCTTATCGACATTTACTCTCAACCACTCTTCTCCAAAGTCTCATGCCACTGTACAACTCTCCTCTACAAGTCTTCCTCCTTTTCAGCAGTAATCACCAAATCATCTGCCTATAGCAACTCCTACAACTCTTCATTTTTGACCTCTTCACTCAACACATTTATTACCACCACAAATAAAAATAGGCTTAATGCTGACCCCTGGTGTCAAGTTGTGGATTGATCTTCCTAATCTGGTAGTTAAATCAAAGGCATCCTCTTCTCTCACCCTTCCCCTTATCTCGTCATCTATCTCTGCCTCCCTCTCCCCATAACAGATTACTCCACGTCAGTCGTAACACTTGTATCACCTCTATAATCTTTGCTATACCTGCCATTCTTTTCTTTTTTTTTCAATCTTTCAAACAGTGATATTCCAATAATCCACCTCAGCATTTTCATCTCTGTTCTCTCAAGCTTTGCTTTCTCTTTTCGTCTTAGAGCCCACTTTTCCGACCCATGAATTGACACTGGTCTTATTACTGTGCTACACATCTTGACTTTTAGCTTGATTGGCATGTTCTTATCACATATAACTCCTTCTACCTCTCTCTACTTCCCCCATGTTCTTTTTATTCTAATTTCAGCCTCACATCCTCCCGCTTGACTTATACTAGATCGCAAGTATTTAAATTGTTCCACCTGTTTTATAACCGAGTCTCTTCTTTCGTGCATAGCTATCCTGTCCCTACTTTCCTTAACGCTCACCATAGTCTTAGTCTTATCCACATTTACTCTCAACCACCCTTCTCCAAAGTCTTATGCCACTGTAAAATACAACCCTTCTCTGCAAGTCTTCCTCCTTTTCAGCAGTAATCACCAAATCATCTGCATATAGCAATTCCCACAACTCTTCATTTCTGACCTCTTCACTTAACACATTTATGACAACCACAAATGAAAATGGGCTTAATGCTGATCCCTGGTGCCAAGTTGTGGAATGATCTTCCTAATCGGGTAGTTGAATCAGTAGAACTTAAAAAGTTCAAACTTGCAGCAAATGTTTTTGTGTTGAACAGACTGACATAAATCTTTTTATAGTTTATATATAAAACTACCGTTTTTAAAATATTTTTTTTAATTGTTAATTATTTCTCATATCGTTTATTTATTTCTTTACTTCCTTTCCTCACTGGGATATTTTCCCTGTTGGAGCCCTTGGGCTTATAGCATCTTGCTTTTTCAAATAGGGTTGTAGCTTAGCTAGTAATAATGATGATACTAATAATAATCCAACACTAACTACAATGGATTATATCCCGAACAGCTGTTATTACTTTTGTCCTTGTTCTTATGTACATCATTTCTCCCACTCTAACCAACATCTCTGGGACTTTCCTCCTCCTCAAGCACCATTACATCATTGTTCTTGGTATTCTATCATAAGCTTTCTTTAGATCTATAAAAACACGAAAGAGCTTCTGGTTTTCCTCCAGCCTCTTTTCCTGTAGGTGCCTTACTATAAATATGGCATCCACAGTCCCTCTCCCCCTCATGAATCCATACTGCTGTTTCAGTCTTTACAATCTCTCTCAGTCTCTCATCTAGTACCATCAAAAACTGACAAACCATGCTCTGTCAGCTTAATTCTCAGGTAGTCACCACAATCCATGGCATCACCTTTCCGCTTAAATATAAATACCATTAGACTCCTCTCAGTTTTTTGGTATTATTTTCTCTTCCCATATTGCTCTGAATAAATCCAGCATCAATTATTCCTCCTCTGTATCTAGTATCTTGATCATTTCAATGTGAAACTCTGATGGACTTGGTGCTTTACTATTTTTCATTTTACTCAATGGCCGTTTGTATTCCATATCCATCACTGGTCCCTCAATCCTTTGTGCTTCTCCCATCTCCTCTAATTTTTAGAGCTCAATAGTTATTCAAAATATTCTCTCCATCTATCATGTATATACATGATAGCACAAACGTGCAAAAGTAGCGCATGAACTGGTACTGTAAACATTATTAAAGAATTTTTTTCAAAATGTACAAAAGTTACACGTAAATATGATAAAACTAAAAATCACTGAGGCTATAAAGATTACATACGTAAATATTATGGAGAAAAAAAAGTTGAGTAATGCCAAAGTTACAGAAAGTGCGCAGGTCGTGTGAAATTCTGATTATTTACTAAATTAAGAAAAGTGGTTTTTGTAAAATAGGTATAAAAAGACCCAAAAGTCTAAAAAAAATGGCAAATTTCAAATTGATAGAATCAAGGCATGAAAGATTGAGTAGGTATAAAACTAGAAGCAATTACTCATGCAAACCTGATATAACGATTAGTCTCCGCGTTGGTCACACTCGGATGACACATGAGTTTCTGCTGGCTGACCAACACCAACCATATTGCGACGACTGTTTGATTCCCTTGATAGTGAGGCATTTGTTGACTGAATGCCCCACTTATAGCACAGAAAGAAATAGATGTCTTTTTGAGGTTTGGGGTGAAGATGGCAGGTTCATCCTTGCCATGATCCTTGGACATGATGTGTCGTACAATGGTAGTGGCATTTTTAAATTTATATCAGGCAGATCATCTTAATTCTATTTAGGTTTTATAACATACTGTATTTACTTTTCTGGTTTTAATTGAGTATTCTTTTAATCTTTATTTTATAATAATCGATATCAGCGTCAATGACCTTCGATGTCAGGATACCAGAGAACTTCAAATCATTCATTCATTCAATCACACGGTGGTAACGTGTTCGCCTCGCATTCGCATGGCAGCAGATCGATCGATCCCAGCCGGGGACCATTGGTTTAAGATGTTTACTTGGGAGGTCATTGCTGTGGTTGGGTGACCACTGTAGGGGCTTGGGCTTGCCCGGCTGACGTCCTTGTGACTATCTATTGTGAGGAAACTAGAGCTGATACCAGTCACCTTTAATTTTACCATTACGAAATTTTGCATATATAGAAAAGTTTCAATGGTTAACATGTTATATACGAAAAATCACAGAGTAAGAGATTTGAACTTTGTAATATAATCAAACTGAAATTCAAAGAAGTTTGAATGTATACAAAAGTGCATATGTAAACATTGTGGAAAAAAAGGTAAAAAACACAACTTAAATATGAAAACTCATTTGTGAAAATGGTATTCCAAAGAGATAGTTGATGATTTGTTGTAAAGTTAGGGAAGTTGCGCAATGTAAAATGGAAATTTTTTTTTTTTTTTTAATATTTTACACATTAGAATGACACGCTTTAAGGAGCAATGTTGCATACCAAGTGTGATTCACCACCAGGAAGCAATTTTCTTTTGATCTTTTACCAGATAAAGTATACATTGATATACTACTGTATAGTATTAATCAGTAAGAGGGTGCTATAATAGTGCACTGAAATATGAAAATAACAGATATATTGTAACCAAGTTACCAGGTTTGTTTGAATACAATAAGAAGGATTTCTCTCCTCTTGATTTTTTAAGGTTTTGTTGGTTATATATGAAAGATTTATTTTGGTGATGTTACTGTTCGTGGAATATGTTATATTGTTCGTTATTTCTCTTGTAGTTTATATATTTCCTTATTTCCTTCCCCTACTAAGCTATTTTTCCCTGTTGGAGCTCTTGGGCTTACAGTATCCAACTAGGATTGTAGCTTGGGTTAGTAATAATAATGATTTGGAATTAGAGAGAAAAGGGATTTTCACAAGGTTTATTAGACAATGTAAAAGGAAATATTGTCTTCGTGAATACTCTCACTTCTTTCTGTACCCTTCTTTTAATGTCATTTTACGCCAAGAAAAGATTTCTTTAACAGGTATTAGTATACCTTGGTATGCTCTTGTGGTTCCCTCTCAATTTGCTCATCATCTTTTGCGGTTAAGAGAAAGGCCGAAGTGGGGTTCTGCGATATCATGGCATCCTCAGAATACTGTGATAAATAGTAATATACTGTATAAAGACACGGATAAGAAGAGAGAGAGAGAGAGAGAGAGAGAGAGAGAGAGAGAGAGAGAGTACTTTTACGTGGAGACCTTAGGTAGGCCAAGAGTACTCGTGGAAGGAAGCCTTGACCTCGCAATGACAAGCCTGGTGCAGTTCAGATCATTACTACGGGTGATTGTTCAGGAAATGCCTATATAAGGGCAAACTACCTTATGCTGTAATGTTGGTGCGCCCCTGGGCACAATCTCACCTTGTGGCACGGGACTTGCAAGAAACCCTCGGGTCGTTTCTCTCTCTCTCTCTCTCTTCTCTCCCTCTCTCGATGGCAAATTGGCATGTGATGCAGCGATGAAATTTGCTGCGAATATTCATCGGAGGGTTTTCAGTGTGGACCTTAAGTGTTTCTTGCAATATGCCTGTCGGGAAGAGAAAGCAGTATCCTGCGTGGACCTAATGAGATCCATAATAATTGCTATCAAGCAACTGCCGAGTCCAGGCGCCTGCCAGACTACCTGGAAAGATGAGGTTGTCAGATCTTGCCACGTTACGCACATCTAAGAGTTTGCTTTCGCCTCCCCCGGCCTTCCTTGGCTGCTTCAGTTTCTTTCATTTATGGGCATTTTTCAGCGCCCCGCTACTTTTGAAGGCATCAGTGCTATCAGTCGCTGTATCACTATCTACAGGGAATGGAAACTTCAGTTGTGATTGCAAATAGTGTATCTGGCAACCAACGTGAGGAGGCGCCAGTGAGACGGAGCGAGAGGAGACACCTGGGTAATGCTCCTCCACATCACTATAAGCAAGTGATACACCCGTGCCCTTTGATTGTTACCCACTCCGAGGGGCGCCCGTGCGTTAGTAATTCCTGACTGACCTTGGCACATGTCTTCTTGTTTATTTATTGATTCTGCTCATTTGCACTCAGCCAGGCCATGCATACATAACGAAAGATTAAAAAGAACTAATAGAAAAGATGAAAATAGTCAAATCAAATCCCAACTTGGTATCAGCAAGAGCGTCCTCCTCAGCTGCAACCGAGGAGTAAAAATGTAAAAACATAAAAGGTAAAATATTTCCTTATTTGGCCGGACTGGCGTGCGGAATTGTCACGGCAATTGTACTTTATGATCAAGAGTCTATTCGTGGAAGAATGCCACAGAAAACAATACAGTAACTCGAGTCTAATTTTTTTTTTACTCTACTCCATTATCTAGATGACGAAAATTTAGCTTGATTATTCATTGCTAGCTTTAGTAGCAAAGGATGTGCAAAACTTCATAGATTTTATTTTGACCATTCAAGAACATCGGATGAATAAATCGGTAAAAATTCTTTACTTTCAATATCTGAATAAGATAATGCTCTGTCTTGAATGATTACTTATGTAATTTTTTTAACAATGTCTGTTTCATTGAGGAAAAGGGTTAATAGAAAGTTTTTCAATATACAATTGGTAAGTTTTCGTCTGTAGCTCAACACCAAATATATCAAATGAGCAATTGATTTTATCTTTAATTTCTATTAACAAATTTAATCCGGAATTTCCCTGTGTAAGGTAATTCACTGAGGATTTTTTAGCATTTGCAATGTTTTGGAGGTGTGTTATAGGCCAAGATAAGGATATACCCAGGCAGTTATATCTTTGATTTAGAATGATCTAAGCTATTTATTGCAATCATAAATTTATTTACAAAGTTACGCATAATAAATCTTTAGTAACATTATTGTTCTCTGACAAGTGGTGTCTTTGTTGTCCTAATTTGACGTTGTTTCGTTAAAATCTTTTTGAACATCCTGATTCCTTATTTTTAACGGTTTTAGAATACTCAATGATAGTCCTAACACATTCTCTCTCTCTCTCTCTCTCTCTCTCTCTCTCTCTCTCTCTCTCTCTCTATATATATATATATATATATATAGTCACTTTAATTGAACATTATCTTAGTTTTAATAATTCATTTTCAGTCCTACATTTCTTCTTTCTCTACTCAAATCTTTTATCATCCTTTACAATTCCTTCCATGATTTATTAAATAGAACTAGGACATCTGCAAATCTTAAATTGTGAAGCTATTCCCCATTAATGTTAATTCATACATTTTCCCAATCTAAATTCTTAAAAACTTCCTCATGGCACGCTGGGAATAATTTAGGAGAGACGGGGTCTCCCTGTCGAACTCCTTTCTCAATTGGAATATTATCACTATGTATAGTTTAAGGATTGCTGTGCTTCTTTTGGTTGTTAGCTTCCTCCCAAAATTGGGGGAAATACCATGGTAGATAGATGGGTTACGGAGAATAAATATATTGTGCGGTCATTTTTTAGGTCTTTCGTGTGTCCCATTTTGTTAATTAGTATATTAATAGATTTTTTCCAAGTTTTAGTTATAGAGTATAATTACAGACATTATATGTAAAGTTTATCGAATATTACTGCTATGAAATCTCTTGTATCTGTTATTGCATGAATATTTAGGCCATATTCTGCTTCTTTGCAACTTTTGTGTCTTTTAATGCCTTCTTTACTTCTCCTAATGTTACTTTTTATACCAAATCGGGTGTTCCATTATTTCTGTTGGAAAAATTCTCTTTTGTTGATATTTTAATTTTCATCCTTTTAAGCAAATATCTGTTTGCATCCTGTTCCAAGTCTTCTTTTCATTAACTAGATGTAGAGAGACAACAAATGCAGTAAGTGTTTCTCCAGGACGTTAGACCGAAATTAAAGGAAGGATAAACATGTCACGGAGAGCTTTAGGTAAACAGTGAGATTATGAAATGTAAAATCTAACTTCTCTAAAACGAAAAGTATTTCATCGTATGGTCCTACCAGAATGAACTAATATACATCAGAAAATTGGAATCTTATTAAAACCTTAGAACATAAACTATTTACAACTCAAAGAGCAATAGAAAGAATAATGACGAAAATAACACTAAGACAGGAAAATAACATCATGGATACGATAGCAAACTGAAGTAGAAGATATTCTAACAGCTTGTAAGAAAAAGAAACGGACATTGGCATGACATATAATGAGAATGACAGATAATAGATGGACATTAAGCCTAACAAAATGAGTTGCTAGAGGGGAAGGAAGAGAAGACGATGGATTTACAAGCCAAGACAATTTGCGGTCATAGACTGGCATAGAAAAATCATAAACAGACGGTAGTGGAAGAACATGTGTAAGGCCTTTGTCCTGCAGTAGGCTAGCTGCGACTGATGATGATGTTCTCATATTTATTTGTGTGTGCACGTATGTTGTGCTAGACAGGTAGATATATTGGCAAGTGAAGAATGGGCAATGACATGACTTCTGGGCTAATGTGTGTGTGTGTGTTTTTTTTTTCTTTCTTTTTTTGTACAGGTAGATGCAGAAGAGGAAAAATAAGAGCGTGATGAGTAAGTTGTTCTTATTTGAGAAATCGCCACGAGGAGAGAGAGAGAGAGAGAGAGAGAGAGAGAGAGAGAGAGAGAGAGAGAGAGAGAGAGTGAGAGAGAGAGAGAGACTTTATTTGTAAAATTTTGGAGGCAGTAGGATGCAAAGGTTTAGTTTGAATAAATTGTTGTGCTAAAGTTTTTGATCGGTAAAATATATGTATAAAGTAGATGTAGGTGTAATGAAAGAAAATAATTGAAATAACAGATGCTTTTTAGAATAGAGAGAGAGAGAGAGAGAGAGAGAGAGAGAGAGAGAGAGAGAGAGAGAGAGAGAGAGAGAGAGGAACTTCAGTGATGGCCATAGTCTTCAAATTTTACCATTTCAGTGACGTAGAAATTTGATTAGGATTCGGCGGGAGAAAGTTGTAAATAAAGAATAATAATTATGTAGCTGGAAACCAGGAAATGAACAAACCTTTTACGTAATGTTGCTGGAAAATGAAAATATAGTCCTATCTTATGTAGACATATGAAAGTAAATATTGCAGTTACGTAGCTGCTCCCACTTTTCAGCTTTCTAGTTTACCTCCGTCCTGCTTTCTTTCATCCAAATTGCCGTTTACCTTCTCTGCTATTACTGATACTGCAACTGCAAGGATTCCTCCATGATTGGCCTCACAGGGCTCAGTAATTTTCCGTATTGCCCAAATTCATAAATGTATTAATATTAGTGGATAATCCTCGAATAGTAATAGCTATAACTGAGACTGCAGATAACCTTGAGTAAAAAGAAAGTGCTTAAGTAGAAATAATTTGGATGTAAACAAGGATTATTGAACACTTTCATTTGGAAAGTGAAGGAGGGCAGTTGAATGGGTTGTGGTACCCTATTAGAAACGTCTCTGACAAGCGATATGCTGGACTGGGGTTCGAGCTAGATAGTTTCTTGTAGTGCCTGCAACCTCACCATCCTTGTGAGCTAAGGAAGGGGTGGTTGGGGGAGCCTGTAGGTCCACCTGTTGAGTCATCACCAGCAATTGCTTGCCCCTCTCAGGTCCTAGTTAGGGTGGAGAGGGTAGGTAGGCCGCTGTCATATGCACAGTATATATGGTCAGCCTCTAGGACATTTCTCTGCTAGGGTATTGGTCACTGTGCCTTGCCTCGGCCATTCATGGACGATATTTAAAAAAAAGAAAGAAAAAAGAATCAACTTTGCATAAAAAAAGTGCCCGTTTGCAGAGATGTGTAGGGATGATTAATTTTATTCACCTGATTTGTCTCCGCAAATTATCTCCAAACCGTATTGATTGATTTAAATGAAATTTTCGGAAATGTGGGCTTTGGTTCCAAGAGGAGTTGGTGATGTATGAAAATCTGGTCTTGGATTTTTTTCATGATTACTTTCTCCACGTAGATAATAATTTGTGCTCAGTATCTCTTCGGGTTTGTTTGTTTGCTGGCAGGAATATGCACGAAGTTATTTATTCCCTGCTAAGAATAGAATCAAAATGTTTTCTGACTTTCGGATAGGTACAAATGTAAATATTTTTGGAGATATGATTTTTAAGGAACGGAGTGCTTACCTGGCTGAGATTGTGATGCCCAAGGGTTATTTGTACTATTTAGTTTTTTCTGTTCATGTATTACTAGGTTTTCATACCAAAGATTTATTAATAGGCTATGTCTTTAATTTACAAAGTAATGCTGTTTAATCTCATTTCGCAATCAGCTATTCATACCATATTCTTTTAATTTTCTCAGCTTTCGTTTCAACGTAGATTCGAGAAAGAGGGTTTCAGTAGAAGGGGCTGTGTCCCGTTTTAGTCTCCTAGCTACGCGTCATCCAATTATCCTTTTAATTTCTTTTTATTCTTATTATCTCTGTAGTTGCATATGACCATGTATGATGCTCACAATATTGATGATAGTAATGCTAGGCCAAAAAATGAAGGTAATGGTGACTACAATTTATGCATGTATGCACAAACAACGGCAAAGTGCGTCAGCCAAAAGGCTGGAAATAAATCGGGGGAAAAAATACTAGATAAAAGTGAGAGTTGACTATTGGAAACTCAATTGGTAACTCTTGGAATGGTTTGTTATTTACTTTCAATACGCATTGTTTTCTTGGATATTGTGTGATTCGTGTCATTATCTCGCCTTCGTTTTTAGCATCCTTTTTTTTTTGTCTGCAATTCGTGTGATGTTATTAATTGCACTGACAGAAAATAATAGGGTTCATTGTCTTCAGCCAGTCGTGGTAAAAAAAAACTGTGCCATTTAATTAAGTCTCTTCTCTCTAAAAGCATTTCGTTTCATTTTTGCGTTGTGCCGTGAAACTAATTGGTAATATCTGCATTTTCTTTTACTTCTCTAAATGACTATGTATACCTTTTATAACGTGTGATTCTAATATGATGATGTAATCGTTTTGGCGGGATACGTTTTTTACGTGATGAATATTTAGAGGATTCAAAGTGATTGTTTCAATTTTTTGATAGTTTATTTTGTTGCTTTGGTATATCAATGTAAAATAATATTTTGATAGTTTTGTTGCTCTGTTATGCTGCATCGAGGTTATTTTTGAAGACATTGTTTGTTAAATGTGCATGTGTTGTTTACATTTCTTTCAGAGAACATGGTCAATTAAAGTTGTTAAAGGTTCCAAGGTTCTCCATATTTCATTACGATTGTCAAGAACTGAAAGGAAAATGAGAGGAATGTGAATTAATGTTATATAATATTTGCCCCTTTATGTAATGCTTGGACATGAGACAATGATATGCTTCTTCAAGTGCTATTGCTCAGAGGACTATGTAGTGTGTGTGTGTGTGTGTGTGTGTATATATATATATATATATATATATATATATATATATATATATATATATATATATATATATATATATATATATATATATAATGCGCTAGCTGTGCAGGTCTTCCCTTGAAATACACAGGAAATACACAAGGTGTTCTGTGAACTTATCTCATGCATGTGTTTTCTTTATAGAGAAATTTACACAATTACCACCAATAAGCTTCTTCTGCCCTTTATTCTTGTGAGGTACATGGTTATCATTATTGATATTACTATCCAAGCTGCAGCCTTAGTTGGGAAGACATAATTGATACAGGTTCAAGGGCTGCAATAAGAAAAGCAGCCCAGCAAGAAAAAATAAATACACCATAAGAGTATAAAACAACATTTAAAAACAAATAAGATTGAAAAGGAAGTAAAAAAAAAAATTAAGGTAAAATCAATGAACTATGAATCCAAACTTACTTGAGCCTGATAAGCTTCTTCTTCTTCTTCTTCTTCTTCTTCTTCTTCTTCTTCTTCTTCTTCTTCTTCTTCTTCTCTCTCTCTCTCTCTCTCTCTCTCTCTCTCTCTCTCTCTCTCTTTTTTTTTTTTTTTTTTTTTTTTTTTTTTTTTTTTGCATCAACTTTGAATTTCTAAATTTACAACATTTCAGCTTCATGATTTGGTCTCAAATGAAGAACAAGACCATCAGAAAACTGAGGTGTATTGTGCCTCCTAAAAGAAAAGGCAAGACATTTGCGGTTAACTCTTTTGTTGAGGAATATGTACAGCACTCCAGGAAAATCTAAATACAAAGGATGATTAGAATTAGGTGGGTAGGATCTAGTGCACTTCCTACTAACGATTGTACTTTTAAGTATTTTTTAAGTTAATTAACTATATTGTGAACCATGAACTAATTTTACTTATTTTCTACTGGCAAATTCAATCATTGCATGTCTCTACTCGGAAGCTGGGACTATTGCTAATAGAGTAGTATCAGTGGTACAAGCATCAAGGTTTTATCTAAGTCAGTATATCAATATACAGCCCCTTTTGTATAAGTTTGAGAAATAGTGCCTGATGATCACCACCATCAAAAGCAGCATTGAATTCAAAGCCAATCAAACGAACTTCATGATCCTACATTAGGGGATTCATATAATGTAGTATGCATTGAAATCATTGCATCACAAGCTTGGGTGCTTGTGATGCACTGCTTTCAAGGAAATTTGCAAATTATGGAAAAGATGATTACTCTCGTTGTGTGAGTTAAACTGTTTTGCCCACAAACTTCAAAAAGCTTTCAATAATATCGAAATAAAAGAAGCATGCATTAATAAGCAAGCTAAGAGCAACCACATTTACCAAAGTTCAAGTATTACTGAACTACTCAGGTCTTCATATGCTGCTGTTGCAGCCCTAGCAAACCTAAAAGGTGATTTAATCAACCCAAAGGATGACAAAACTGTCAAACTTCTACTTTCACTTCAGTTTGTCGATCCCTATGCAAGACTCAAGAAAGCTTTTATATGCAACTACCCTGTTTCTCTACAACTGGATCCCACCATTTCATTCTAAGTTCCAACTGCTGAACGCTACAAGGAAAGATTTGAACCTGTTATAAGGAAATTCATCGCTACCTTCAAAAGGAAAATTCCTTTAAATTTAAACCATGGGATTTTGGAAGTCTTCCCCTTTGAAGATCATACCAGAACCTCTTAAGATGCTGCAAGTCCCAATGCTTTGAGAACCTGCATAATGGTTGCTGTGGCTTCACGATCTGTGCCATCTGCAGCCAAAGATACGTGGTATGGATGATGCTCACTAGAAGGGAAACCCACTTATCTAAGATGTCCAAACAGCTCGCTCTACCACGTCATGTCGGGGAATAAGATACCTTGCAAAGTAGCACAGGATTGCTAAAATGAAGATGACACCACCTACTCAGTCATCAGGCCTATCTAAAAGTCAGCACCAGTCACCTAAGCCCTAGAGAGTTCCATTAGCAAACGCCTACTGCTACCTCTCCAACTCCACCAACTGTTCCTGAAAATCTACGAGTTATAACTACCCCTACTTCTCATCCCTCCTACTCCTCTCATCCTCAAGCAAGCAACGAAAATATTGAAATTTCCTTTTACTTCTAAAGTCTCAGCAAAGAAGTCAGTGATTTTAGTAAGCCCTTCCCTCCTGCCCTACTGCAGACAGAGATAATTTCTTACCATTATAACTGCTTTATTACTTGATGGGACTTCCTACTATAATTTTTTTTTTTTACTAATAAAAAATCTTTTCAGCTCCAATTTTGAAACCTGGCTTTAAAAAAAAAACTATAAGAAATATCTTTTCAATTTGAATGACTTTTGTGGTAGAGCCCATGTCCTGTTGAAAAGGAAAGTCTAATGGAAATATAGACATCAGGTAATGGTGAGCTCTCCTTCCCTCTAGATCAGTATTAAAATAGTTCATTTACTTGGTATACCGCACATTGAAATTCAAAGTATGAAATATATCAACCTTTGGCTGTTTTTTTTGAGGTACATGAACAGAAAAGAATGTAAGAAACGTGTAGTTTTGGCAAATCATGAGAAGTAGGACATAAAAATTAAGTGCAGGAGTCTGGTTGGAGGGATATTTTTGTGTGCATAAGGACACACTACCTTAAGAGCAGAGATTACTTAGGTTTGAGTCAGTTAATGTGGTAATACAAAGGAAATCAGTAAAAACAGGAAATTTATGGGCAGAATCAGGACTGCTAGCTTAACACATCCCCTTTCATTTTGTCCAACTATGAAATTTATTTCTTGCCTAGTATAACATTGCTAGGGACCATTTTTATGGGGAAATAATGATTATTTTACGAGAAGCGTAGAATAGAAATTGAGTAAAACCATGTGTAGCTTAAATACATAGATATTTGGTTGTGGTACCTATACCTCTACTATATACCTGAAAGTATACAAAAGAAAAACTCTTTCATTGTGATAAGATGGTCTCATAAGAGATTGAAAATCTAGGAATTAAATATGTTGAGTAGTCATTCTGCCCTTGAGCTATTTGTCTGTGTTAAAGTATTTATAATATAGTATAGAAGCGAGCTAAGAAATGCATTTAAAATTTCAGGTACATTAGCAAAAGCTACTTTCCGGTAGTATTTCTATAAAAAATCGTTATAAAAACAATCAAACAAAAATATATAAGAGTGAAGTTTATGCAAGGCGTAGCTCACTTGGGGAAGACGCCAGTATACCCATAGAGTGCACGAAGTGTTAGACATCCTATGCAGATGAATTGCTGCAGCGAATGCTACCACCAAACAAAGGGCATTGGAGGCATCATCATACTTCACGGGTGCTAGTACTTGTTAACCATATGATTTATGTCCACCTAAAGACACGGTTGGTAGGGAGCCACAGTAGAGAGGTAAAGTCCTAGGAGGCTGGGTGGTAGGATCTTTGAGAATTGATAAATAGCTACCGTTGAGTCTGTTCTGAGTGTTTGTGCCTCGTTCTGTGTACCTACGTGTTGTTGTGTGATTAAGCTCCAGGTGTGCCTGTTATATGGAGATTTTGAGGGATGATATCCGTATAGCCTATGTTCGGTATAGTTTTACTTTTTTATTTGTTTGTCTATTATATTTAGCGTATCACTATATAACTAGCTTTACTGACGATGTCATGTGCTGCGAGTTCATGTTTATTTTTAGACGGCTCCATATCTTACAACATCGACATATGTGACAGGCGTAGTATATAAATTTTGAATTTGGTATATATCTTACATTGAAAAGAAAAACATTCTGTGGTTTAGATGGCATTAGTTGATTTAAGCATTTATACTTTATACAGTTTGGTTGTAAATAATTGTTGGCTAGAATCACCCCTTTTCTTTAAAATTTAATCTTATCTGAAAAATTAAGTTTTTAAATGTGTTATGTAGTTTTTTTCTATTTAAATATAGATTATCTTATGAATGCATACACTTTATTTCGACGTAACAACTTGTACTATTACCAATCGGTGAGGTTAAAGACCTAATGAAAAGTTGCCGAACGTTAATGTATATTGATCTGTCCTGCGTAGAGCCAAGTTCATCATAAGCCTGATGGATTTTCTGATGAAAACGTCACTGTGGCATCTTGCTCATTTTGGAGTGACATGCCTTATTTAGATGATTGTCTGATATATCATGGTTTTATTTTTTTTTATTCATATCTCGACCGAAGAGCGATACATTTTCGCCTTGGAAATCAGAGCCTCTATTTATTTGGTTTGTTTCTTTTTTTTTTCTTTTTGTCAGAACTAGTTTTTCTAGTATAAGGTGATGATATCTTTCATCAGTGAATTTTTGTTTGATGAGGAAGTTCATTGTACATTTTTGTTGTATATTATTATGAAGGGACATTGGTGTAGCCTCGGTATTCAATTTCCCATTGAAACCAAGTTGACGTCTTCGGTCAATGCAATTTTGTTTCACTATTAGCATTTGGAAAATCGGAGATATCTGTTAGAAAATGATAGCAACTTGTAAGTTGCTAATGTAGGTTTACCATCGCTCTTTCTCTCTGGGATGAACCAGTTGGTTCTCTTCATACCATAATGGGGCATCATGCCTCGCGACCTTTTAGCTACATGCCCAAATACTCCCCTGCCGAGATGTATTTGCATCTTCGAATGGAAGTGAATTTTCTTAGACGCCAAAAACTGGCTGACCTAG
>NC_090762.1:65488524-65526024 GCF_036898095.1 Palaemon carinicauda | reverse complement strand
AATTTGTTAAGGAGCTCTTTATATTATAATATCAGTTGGTTCTTAAAATGTGTAACCTTTGAGGGGTTCTATAACAATGCTCGAATCGGAAAGGATGAGAAATTTAAGATTGACTCTACCTTTCATTCTTTTAACTATTTTCGTTGCAAGCAAAGCGGCTGATAGTTTTAGAGTAAATACTGATGATTCAGTAGGTGATGGGAAAACTCTTTGTTTTCTGAGGATAATGCAACACAATCAGCATCTATCGAAGATTTAAAGCCATCAGTAAATATTGCATAGTAAGGTCCTTTCCTTTGAATATGTTCCAAGGCGTGTTACTTATGATGGCTCGTAGTATAATTGTATGTCTTTGATAAATGAAAAAAGATGAGAGCATAGTGTTATTTTTTCATGGCCATTACCTTACATAATAAAATGTTATAGGTCATTATCTTGGAGTCGTATTTAAACTTGACGGCAGCTTGTTGATAATGAATAGTTGGTAATGATGTGTAACGAGGATATTATGTAATCCGTAAAATTCGAAATGGTTTGCTATGTTTCTCAACAACAAAGCATTTATAATCTATGATGCTCTTGGCAGAGAAGTTAATTTTCCATTTAATTATTTTTAATGAATCATTTCAGTAGATGCATTAAGCCTCTCACAGAACAAATGAGTTTGAATCTAATTTCTCTTTGTTAGATTACAGCTGAAAAGACATACACATCTTTTATATTAATGTTTATACCAAATTAACTTGTGGGATCTCAATTTCTCATTTCTATTAAATTTATTGTCTGCTAAAAGATTACTGTTAGATTGTGTTACCACTGAGTATTTTTACGCATGTTTCTTAAAAGGTAATCTTATGTTAACAGTAAAGGCATTACTAAACATGCGTTATATACGAGAGCAGGCACTTTATGCTGCACTTTTATATCGTTCTTGCTCTATATCCTTTTACTTTACCTCCTTTCTCGCTTTCCTTTATTCGAACTTATTGCCCAACCTCTCCTAACTTGTATTTCATAGTGTAACTGGGTGGGGAATGGCCTCACAGTTTCCAGCGCCGGAATATGTAGCCCAGATTCATAAATCCAATCATACTCTCTCTCTCTCTCTCTCTCTCTCTCTCTCTCTCTCTCTCTCTCTCTCTCTCTCTCTCTCTATATATATATATATATATATATATATATATATATATAGAGAGAGAGAGAGAGAGAGAGAGAGAGAGAGAGAGAGAGAGAGAGAGCGTAATCTCTCTCTCTCTCTCTCTCTCTCTCTCTCTCTCTCTCTCTCTCTCTCTCTCTATATATATATATATATATATATATATATATAGAGAGAGAGAGAGAGAGAGAGAGAGAGAGAGAGAGAGAGAGAGAGAGATTACGAAATCAATTGATAATCAAGAGAAAATTATAACAATTGAGAAGGGAAACGCATAAAAATATATGCAAGAAAAGGAGGCGAAAGGATCAGGAAAGCAAAAATATAAACATTAAGTACTGCAATCAAAACTAACGAGTGAAGAGGAAATAAAGGCTCAGTAGATGAAAAAGGAGATAAGTGTAAAGGGAAGACTACTAAAATTAGGAAGTAGATAAAAACAGCAGGTGCAAGAAGAAAGGGGCAGACATTGGGGAATGAGTAGGGTTTGGAACCAGCCAGGAGAGAGAGAGAGAGAGAGAGAGAGAGAGAGAGAGAGAGAGAGAGAGAGAGAGAGAGAGAGAGAGATTATCTTAGCATATGCAAGCTGGACGACAAATTGAGAAGCGTGCAGTTAAGGGGTGGAGTACCACCATACCAGGATGTGGCCAGGTGTGTGTATGTGTGTTTGTTTGTGTATAAACGACATAATGGTTATGCACATGTCATTACCCATGAGTTTCGTGTACGAGAAAGGGTTGTGTAAACATGTATATTTGGCAAAAATATGATAAAAGGTTGAAGAGCAGACAGTCGAGCGTCATCCATCATATTTCGTTGGGGGAGCATGAATTCGTAAGCCTTATTAAGTACTTGAAGTTTCGTAATGGTTTTTCTTCTCTCTGGTTACTAAGGTCCTATGCTTGATATTGCATTAAAAAAAAAAAAAAAGAAATACCATTTACCTTCAAACATTTAATTTTTTGGAAATAAAAGTGGTCTTGGATCATGCTAGCCATGATTGCATGTGTTATTGTTTTAATGAATGATGTGACTGTTGTTAATACTAAGGTTTGCTTTTGTAGAATGAATGGTGCAGAAAAGTTTAATGTTGACAGATTTTAAAGGGCTCAAATATATCCTCACAGTATACATTATATCTGTGTAAGGGTTAACAGATAAAATAAAGGAAAGAGATGGATGGTTGGACAGCGAAATGGTAGTTTAGTGAATGAAGTAAAGACGTTGAGGGGAAACTAATTTTCAATATTAAGAGGAAATAATGTTATGGAATGAAAGTGGAAAGACTAGAAAGTTAAGGACTAGGTGAGAACCGAAGAGATATTTGGAAGCTGCCAGCCGTTGTGGTGGGAATAAATGCAAAAGATCAAGATCATACATTTTGGGTAAATGGTTCTAAAAATGAAATATGCGAAAGATGAGGCACAGTCTTTAGACAAGGAAGTTTGCTGTAATGGAAGGAATATTTTGGAGTGTTATTTTGTGTGGATGATAAAAGAGCAGCATTACTGAATGATGTGATCTTTGAAAAAGAAATTAATATAAATCTGAATGGGTGCAGGAAAATGGGTTGAATATAGCCAAAATATCTATTAGAAAGATGAAGGATTGAAAGGCCTGTTGCATTTCCATTGCAGTTATAGTCTGGTCACCGGCCAAGGATCCATAGATTATATATCAATTAAGAAAAGGGTCCAAAATAATGGCTGAGAAAAATGTCTATTTTCTGTAGGAGTAATGTCATAGCATCACTGAATAAACAAATTATAGAAGGAGAAAAACATTGAATAATGTAATGTATAAAGCTGTCTGGTAATGAATAAGGAACATTGTATGCGAATCTAGTGTTTGTCATGAAACTTCTGTGCTAGAACGTTTAGGAAAATGGAGAAATAGGAATAGTACATTTGTTAACTAAAAACAAACTTAAGGTAGTACTTATTGAAAAGGAAGGCAAATTAGTATTGCTGAAGTATTGTGCATAGGAGTAATAATGTTAGGAATCTGCACAAGGAAAGCGAATCTTTTATAAGGATATTTTGACGATAAAATGATACTTTGTTTTTAAAGGTATTAATTAATTTTGCTTTATCTTTGTGAGTTTTTTTTTATGTAATGGTGACTGACGAGGGAAATTTTAGGATAAGTGAGGAACTATTACAAAATTTGGTAAAACAGAAGGAATTGCATTGGATGTGGAAAACGAAACTTTACATATTATAGTGTTTTCTATTGAAAGGGAGAGGTTAATGAAACTTGCAAAAGTTTGAAAATATTTATAAGGCGAGGTTTTGAAACCAAAAAGATGTAATGTAAACTGATGTTGTTGACATTTAATACTAAAATTCATCATCCAATGCAGTTAAGTAGTGCCCTAATAAAATTGAATACGGGCTTTTATTATTGATGCAATAAAACTGAAAGAGGTTGTCTCAAATACTATAGATTAGAAGGTGTGAGGGATGAGGAGAGAGGATATGGGATGTACCGTAAGCGATGTAAGGCGTGTAGAAAAATAATTTGGTTTAAGAAATGTGAATAAATAATCTGGATGATAGAGTAATAGTAAGTTGTATAAGACATCAGAAGAGATGGTGAGTATTATTGATTATTTCGGATATGACATGAAGAGAAATTATGTGGATTATAGACTAAGTGGTGTAAGGAATTTACAGAAATGGTGCAGATTATAGAGCGAGTGGTGTAAGTCATGAAGAGAAATTATTAGGATTCATGGGTAAGTGGTGGAAGGCTGGGGGAGAAATAATATGGACTATAGTTTAAGAGGCGTAATGAATGTTGAAAAATGATGGAAGTTTTAAAGTAAGAGGTGCAAGGCATGAAGATGAATCATGTGGATTATAGAGTAAGAGGCGTAATGAATGTAGAGAAATTATGGGAATTTTAGAGTAGTGGTGTAAGGCATGAAGAGAAATCATATGGACCTAGAGTAAGAGTCGTAATGAATGTAGAGGAATGATGGATTTAGAGTAATAGGTGTAAGACGGGAAGAGAAATCATAGAGTAAGAGGCGTAATGAATGTAGAGAAATAATAGAAATTTAAGTGGTGTGAGGCATGAAGAGAAATATGAACTAAAGAGTAAGGAGGTTAATGAATGTAAAGAAATAATGGAATCTTTAGAGTAAGTACTGTAAGGCATGAAGAGAAACCATATGGACTATAATGAATGAAGAGAAATGATGGGGTTTTAGAGTAAGTGGTGTAAGGCATGAAGATAAATCATATGGAACATAGAGTAAGAGGCGTAATAAATGTAGAGAAATGGGAATTTCAGAGTAAGTAGCGTTAGGCATGGAAGCAAATCATATGGACTTTAGATTGAGGGGCATAAGGAATGTAGAGAAATGATTGGAATTTTAGAGTAGGTGGTGTAAGGCATGGAGAGAAATCATATGGACTATAGTGTATGGGGTGAATGAACTATAGAATAAGGATCTTAATGAATAGAGAGAAATGATGGGAATTTTGAAGTAGGTGGTGTAAGGCATGGAGAGAAATCATATGGTCTACAAAGTAAGAGTCGTAATGAATATAAAAAAAATTATGGGAATTTTATAGTAAGAGGTGTAAGGCTTGAAGAGAAATCATATGAACTATAGAGTAAGAGTCGTAATGAATGTAGAGAAATGATGTGAATTTTAGAGTAAGAGGAGTAAGACGTGAAGAGAAATCATATGGACTACAGAGTAAGAGGCATAATGAATATAGAGAAATGATGGGAACTTTTTGAGTAAGTGGTGTAAGGCATGAAGATGAATTACATGGTCTATAAAGTAAGAGGCGTAATGAATGTAAAAAATAATTATGGGAATTTTAAAGTACGAGGTGTATGGCATGAAGAGAAATCTTATTGCTACCCTGACACTTGCACGAATTTGTGGTCGGTCCAAAGTGCAAACTAGTAGTAAACTGGCGTGAAGTGTATGTAAACCCGTCGTGACGTGGCATGTCGTGAAGAGAATTTTGAAATGTTAAAAATTTTGGTCACGACAAAATTTTGCGACCGGGTCGTGAAGTATGCACAAACTGTTCGTGAACTCGTCGTGACCTCGTCGGGACGATGCAGGAGGATGCGTGCCATGCCACGACTGTCACGAACTGCCACGAATAGTTCACGAACAGTTCACGTCGAGTTCACGAGTAGTTGATACGTTCACGGATATGCGCGCGTCGCAGCGTGGCTCTGCCTTCCCACTGACATGGTCACGTGTACTTCACGCATTGATGGCCTGAGCAGTTCACGACTAGTTTACACGCTTGACGAAAAGTTTACGCATGGCACGAGCAGTTCACGATCAGTTCCCGAACAGTTCAAGAACAGTTCACGACTACTGCACTGCATGACAGTGGCACTCGCGATGGTGTGGGGCTGTATATATAGAGCTTTGGATGCTTCTCTGGTTTTGTTAAAGTTTTTATAGTTTAAATAGGAAATATTTACTTTAATGTTGTTACTTTTAGAATATTTTATTTTTCCTTGTTTCCTTTCCTCACTGGGATATTTTCCTTGTTGGAGCCCCTGGGCTTATAGCATCCTGCTCTTCCAACTAGGGTTATAACTTAGCTAATAATAATAATAAAAATAATAGTAATAATGATAAAAATAATAATAATAATAATGATAATATTAATAACTGATGGAATCTCTCTCTCTCTCTCTCTCTCTCTCTCTGTGCAGGCGGCATCGTATTTTCGTCAGTTGAAAAAAGTTATAAGCGATTTTCTCAAAGTACTCACATGATTCGTACTTTCGATTTGAGGGTGATTTCATTTTACTCGCATTAATATGGAAAACGTTTATATATTGTTGTGGTAGAAAATATAATATAATAATAATTAACTTTGAACAGCCCATGTGCTAATTGTGTCTTTCTTCGAGGTGGGGTTGCCTTTTCTTGCTCTTCTGCCTCTGCCAGCCTTTTCGGCTGCTCTTCAACAATGGCTAGAGCAGCTGCCAGGTATAGGAATCTTTTCCTCTTTGCAATGGTGTCTCTGACACTAAGCATGTTGTCTCTTCCAAAGCCAACCCAAACATGACCAAGGGTTGGAGAGGCCTCGTATTTATATGGCGTGGCCAAGTCGGTATGACACCGTCCAAATTGCGCAAACTCGTCGTGCCAATGTGAGAAGTGTGCAAACTATGCGCAAACTATGCGTGAACTCGTCGTACCAGTTCGTGTCAATGTGGACACAAATGGGCACGCATTCGCAAACTATTCGTGAACTCGTCGTGAACTCATCGTGAACTAGCCGTGAACAGTGCGGGAGCCTCCCAGTTCGTGCCCCAAAATAGCATGATTTGCCACGACAAATTCGTGACCAAAAGTCGTGCATGTGTAATGAATGTAGAGAAATGATGGGTGGTGTAAGGCATGAAGAGAATTCATATGGGCTATAGAATAAGAGGCGTAATGAATGTAGAAAATTTATGGGCATTTCAGAGTAAGTGTAAGGCGTGAAGAGAAATTATCTGGACTATAGAGTAAGAGTCGTAATGAATGTAGAGAAATTATGAGACTTTTAGGGTAAGCGGTGTAATTCATGATGAGAAATCATATGGACTATACAATAAGAGGCAAAATGAATGTAAAAAGAATATGGGAATTTTAGAGTAAGAGATGTAAGGCATGAAGAGAAATCATATGGACTATAGAGTAAGAGGCGTAATGAATGTAGACAAATGATGGGAATTTTTGAGTAAGTGGTATAAGGCATGCATAGAAATCATATGGACTATAGGGTAGGGGGCTAATGGACTATAGAGTAAGGTGTTAATGAATGAAGAGAAATTATGGAACTTTTGGAGTAGGTGGTATAAGGCGTGAAGAAAAATCATATGGACTAAAGAGTAATTGATTGATTTAAAGTTTTTAGGCATCCTGACATCGAAGGTCATTGACGCCGAAATTATAGAGTAAGGGGCGTAATGAAAGTACATTAGAGAAATTATGGAAATTTTAGGGTAGGTGGTGAACGGCATAAAGACATATTGTGTTGTTAGGCAAGAAGACAAATTGTGTAGATAATAGATTGTGGTGGCAGTCAGGAAGATAAATGGGTGGATTTTAGATTATGTTGCTATGCAGGAAAACAAATTGTGTTGATTATAGATTGTGTTGCTAGGGAGGAAGACAAATTGTAAGGATTATATAATTAGTGGCCTATATCTTGAAGAAAAAAATGTGGATTATTGAGTAAATAGTTGAAGACATTTATATTCACCATATAATTTCATGAACAAGAAGTATAAGGAAGGTAGAGGAAGAGCGCCTTTGGAAGTTAAGTATGGATGTCTGCATTTTGAATATCATGTAAGCAAAGGAATGTGATTTAAGAGTAAAATTGAAAGCAATATTTTGTAAATGGATCGCAGAGAAATCGAAAGGGTGAGAATTGTTGAGGTAAAATAGCATGATAAAAATGTTAGTGTAAGTCGCCAGATGGATGAGTATATGGTGCATTCCTGTTTAGCAAAATAAAATGATCAGCATTCGTAAAAAAGAAAAAGATTTTTCGGGGTTGAGTGACCGAAGGACTTTGACCATACTAGATTAATTGTGTGGCAGGAATGTAAGTGTCAATAGAACATAAACTAGAGAAAGATGAATGGCTTATTAAACATGAGAGGCTCCACGTGATATTTGCGCGGTCTTTGACCTGTGATGAATTTGTTATTTCTTTATTTAACTATTCAGTTATTAATATTAGTAGTTTTTCACAAGAGAGTAACCCCCGTTATTAAGCAGCAATACCGCATGTTGGAATTACTACGTCCATGTACTAGATATCCAATTGCTTTACAGGTCAAATATATTTATGTTAAAACCATCCTTCAGCATTTACTTGTTTACTACGTATGGTTTCCCAACAGAAATTCAATGTGATCAAGGAACTAATTTTACAAGTAAGGTATTTCAAGCCTTTTTTGCGAGAGGAAAAAGCTTATCAATGAATATTCTTACGCTATTTTTATGTGGGATCAGTATGATAAGAGAGAGAGAGAGAGAGAGAGAGAGAGAGAGAGAGAGAGAGAGAGAGAGAGAGAGAGAGAGAGAGCAGATAGCTTTTAGTTAATGTCGCTATTTAGTGACAGTTACTATGATAAAAAAAAATTATTGTTATTAAGCCCTTCAAATTCTGAAGTTCATAAAGTCTGCTTTAGCCGTTAGAAGCTACATATCTATGAATTTCAATGTTATGATAGTTAAAAGTAAACTGGCTAATTTATTGGAAGGCTTCATATTCTTGCAATCATTGCGACCAATATATGAAGGCATTGTTTTCGTATAGTATCATAAAAGCAAAGAGAGAACCCTGTTACGAAAATCCATTGCAATCGAAATCTCAGAGCCGGCAGAAGGTACCCGTTAATAAAGATGAACCTCTATTTTATGTTTTTCGTGTTCAAAAGTCATTTATTCTCAAGTAATTTACACACTTTTTATATATTTTAGATTATAATCTGAAAACTGAACGAGGTGACATAGCTTTGAGTATCCTTTGATGGCACAATGCCTTCTAACTGTTCTATCAATCATTTAAGCCGTTTGTTTTGCGTAACCCGATAGTTGTAGAGAAAAAGTTAGTTGTATGTTACGACGGTAACGTACAGAGAGAGAGAGAGAGAGAGAGAGAGAGAGAGAGAGAGAGAGAGAGAGAGAGAGAGAGAGAGAGAGAGAGAGAGAGAGAGAGAGAGACCAGTGGTAGCAACAGCAGCGAAGAAATCCATCACAATATCTATCGTGGCACTTGTATCACGTGACCAATTTACCAAACACTATACAAAGAGTGCCAGCTGGGCAGAAGATTCCCTGAATGTCCTCATTGCTTAATCAACAATAGTGCTAGAAAGTGTGCCATTGGATGCAGCTGTCCATGCGGGCACCTTGGCACTGGTAAACCAGGAGCAGGAATATTTCATAAAACCTCGTTTGTGTTAGTGGCTCCGAGATGACCCTCTCTTTGTCTTTGGTTATTTGTGGAGTATTTGCTTCGATCCTCTTGCTGACTTTAGTCTTTGGTTTGGTATTATTGCTGTTACTGTTCTTCTTGCTCTTGTATGGCTAGGAGTTCTAATTTTTATTATAATGATAATTGTTTCTCTCTCTCTCTCTCTCTCTCTCTCTCTCTCTCTCTCTCTCTCTCTCTCTCTCTCTCTCTCTCTCTCTCTCTCTCTCACACACACACACACATTTTATGAGAAAAATGGTATGGCACATAGAGATTCTGTTACTCCAAATATTTTCAGATTTCTTTTTACGGCAGGAAAATTAGTATGCCTATATGTGCCACCACAAACAAATGAGAATGTTTTTTTTTTTTCAAATAAACCACAGATTATTATTATTATTATTATTATTATTATTATTATTACTAGCTAAGCTACAACCCCAGTTGAAAATGTAGGATGACATCAGCCCAGGGGCCCCAACAGGGAAAGTAACCCAGTGAGGAAAGGAAACAAGGAAAAAAAATATTTTAAGAACAGTAACAATATTAGAAAAATATATCCTATTTAAACTATAAAAACTTTAACAAAACAAGAGGAAGAGAAATTAGATAGAATAGTGTGCCCGGGTGTACCCTCAAGCAAGAGAACTCTAACCAAATTCAGTGGAAGACCATGGTGCAGAGGCTATGGCACTACCCAAGACTATAGAACAATGGTTTGATTTTTGTGTGTCCTTCTCCTAGAAGTACTGCTTACTATAGCTTAAGAGTCTCTTCTACCCTAACCAAGAGGAAAGTAGCCACTGAACAATTATAGCGCAGTAGTTAACCCCTTGTGTGAAGAAGAATTGTTTGGTAATCTCAGTGTTGTCAGGTGTATGAGGACAGAGGAGAATCTGCAAAGAATAGGTCAGACTATTCGGTGTATGTGTATGCAAAAGGGAAAGTGAACCGTACCCAGAGAGAAGGATCTAATGTAGTACTCTCTGCTCTGGCCAGTCAACAGACCCCATAACTCTCTAACGGTAGTATCTCAACGGGTGGCTGGTGCCTTGGCTGACCTACTACCTACAAAATATAAGATACCCTATGATACTAAATTCGCTTTCCCATTGAATCTTGAACCCACGGGGAAATTTATTTCAATGATAAGATTGAAATAACGAGTCTTAGAGAGTTATATATGTGTATATATGTATATATATATATATATATATATATATATATATATATATATATATATATTTATATATATATATATATATATATATATATATTTATATATATATATATATATATATATATATATATATTATATATATATATTTATATATATATATATATATATATATATATGTGTGTGTGTGTGTGTGTGTGTGTGTGTGTGAAAAGTGAACCAATGTTGTGAAAAATAGTGGTAATATGAGTAGTTTCATAATGGTTGTAGAAGTAGCAGTAACATCTATATTTGGAGCTTTTGATTTTACTGTGAGTTTGCACCTTTGCTGGTATAGACAACAATAACTTCATATTTAGATCTGTTTAGCCACTCGTGGTTTTGCAAGTTTACTCTCTTTAGTAGTATACTTACTCCGTAATATATTGGAATTAATTTAATTGAAATGTGTGTACCCTTTTACTAGAGCAGAGATTTGTGTATTTTCTGTGTGAAAAAATGCTTTGTATGTCATATTGTGTATTATCTGGACTGCCAATGAATTGTTTTGGAAATGGAATTATTTCATAAATGATTTTGTATGTCTAGTAATATTTGTACCAATTATTGCAACGATTGCAACTTAACAAAATATTCTGGGAGATTTAACCAGCAAAACGTAAATGTTACCCTTTTATGGTGATATACAACTAGGGATGTTGACTTATATGAGTTTTCATTTTGAGAGATGATAATAGATCGTGTCCATTTTCCTATATACATTAGCTTTATCTTTTGACTTAATCTAAAAAGTGGTAGAAAGTTTGAAAAAGAGAGAGAGAGAGAGAGAGAGAGAGAGAGAGAGAGAGAGAGAGAGAGAGAGAGAGAGAGAGAGAGAGAGAATTTTGCACGAGACTGAGTGAGAAAGAAATTTTCCATTCATGATACGTGGATGATTGCCTGTATACCATCTTTTGAAAGTAAGGAAATTTCATTAGAGTGAGAAAACCTAAAAAAAAGAAAAAAAAAACATGAAATGAAAAACTAGATTAGAGTTACTGGGCAGCAAGAAAGATGACAAGTCTTTGTGTCGGATCGGTCTTTGATAATGGGTGAGAGACGAGGTCTTTGAAAACAGAGTAACGGTATATAGAGATATAGAGGCTTCTCTCCGAAGGTGGTGGATCAGATCTAAATCCTTGGGACCACCAGTGGAATTAATCACTTTCAGGTGTGTGCCTTCTTTCTTCAAATATCCATTTTGTTTTTCTTTGATAACTTGGCCCTGTTATTAAACATCTTGTAACCCTGATTCATTGTCATTTAGTGTTTTGATTTATTTCTATTTCAAGGAAAGTTAATTTTATTATTTTATTGATATAGGCTATGCCCCACTGTTTTACACTTGCTTTACAAGCTAAATCCTTCATGCAAATGGAGCAAGGCGAGCTGTTACCAAGAGGAGTCAGTACTTTCTTTCACAACTCTTTATAAACAGTGAAGGTCGAAACTACCTTTAATTACTAATGTCACTTGAAGATATTTACCTTTTTTATATTTTTCTACACATATGGATTCTTAAAGGAAACTTTCTTACCAAATTAGATTGTTCCCTGCAATTATGAGTATGTTTGAATCATGAAAACAATGTTTCAATAGCCATCTCATGACATTTGTATTAGGTTATTCTTACTTACTTATTGAGAAAATGTATCTCCTTTATGAAAGGAAAATTGGTATCTGGAAGCTGAAACTGTCAGGTTTTACAAGGACTTCTTTTGATATTCCTATTGCCAGTACAGGGTTGACTCTTATTATATAATAAGGCAGATTCTTAGTGAAGGAGAATCTTCAGTTTGTCTGTCTCTGTTAGAACCAGCGTATTCCTAAGGGCCAGAGGAATCAGAGATAGGTGATGGAGTAATAGTGTGCCAATAAGGTTTTACTAACAAAATTATACTGGCACTGAGGGCTGATTGGTGAAGGGTCGTTAAAGTCCGCATAAGTTTCACTTCCTCTTTCAATCATGTTAAACAAACTCCGAGTAGTTGTTGCTGATTGCACCACGTACGTTGTCCGCTCAGGAAAAGGAAAAGAAGGTGGCCATGAGAAATGTTAGTATTTTAAAATTGAGATAATTAA
This sequence comes from Palaemon carinicauda, assembly GCF_036898095.1. NCBI lineage: Eukaryota > Metazoa > Arthropoda > Malacostraca > Decapoda > Palaemonidae > Palaemon > Palaemon carinicauda. The sequence goes on along the minus strand of NC_090762.1, from coordinate 65,513,597 downwards.
GGTGGTTTATATTTTCATGATCCATTCAAGTTTAGGTTAGATGAAGCAGGAAAAGAAATAATTCGCCATCACAGAATAAGGTCATCATTTCGAATAGCAAATAGCAAAAGAGAATACATTATAAAAAGACTTTTTGGTGTGTTTGTGTCCGATGGTTGGTTTTTTTTTTTTTTTTTTTTTTTTTGTTGTTGTTACCAACATAACTTGTTTTGAGCATGAACCTATGAAGATTTCTCCTTATACAATTGCTTCTTTAGTCCCAATTTCAGTAACAGAATGGGGCGTTAATTAAATATTATTATTTATTGGTATTAGAAACTTGTTAAGCCTTAATTAAGGGCCCTCTTACAGTCATCATATGCGAGTTCGATTATATCAAGACTTATTTATTTGATACATATTCCAGCCCTAAATTGCTAACAGATTAATTTAAGATGGTCTGTTTATCAACTATTGAATAATCTGAGTATAGTGTATTTATACCCTTTAGTAGGAGAATTATAATTCTATTATGTAAAGAAGCTAGTTCTCCCATCTATTTACTTAATTTCATAAATAGTTCAATATTACAGCCTGTAAATTAGGAGTCACGTTAAGGTTAATTATATACAGTATATCTTTTCGTTCTGTTGTGTAATCTCCCCTATATGATAAAGAGCAAGTGTCTGGCTATATATATAAATATAAGTATATATTTTTTCCGGTCACGCTCAACGACATGACGTATAAGTACTGATCTCTCTCTCTTTTGGGTAAGGGAGGAGAATGTGTAGCCATATCCTGGTGAGAGGGGTTGTAGTTAAGAAAGGGGGAGAGGGTGCGTTCGGTTGAATCTGTGTGTATATATCTGTCTAATATTTAGCCGTCATTTTTGAGGGGTTGCATACACTAGTTGTTTATAATTAGCTGTCTATATAAAGGTAAATTGGTGTCTTTAATGTTGAAGGTTATTTTAATACAGACATTTCGGAATGCCTCTTTGCATAATTTTGAAGGATTAATCTAGCAACATTTCCTCTTCCGGGTAAAGATTGTGTTGATATGGTGTTATAGATTTATAAATAATATCTATTCCTTTATTATCTATAATTTTGGAATTGTTTATCTATCACTACTTGAGCAATTACCACAACCTTTCGTGAATACACTGACAAGTAATGAAGAAGCTATAGTATAAGCAAACTTTGTCATTTTTCGATTTCGCATCTTCGGAACAGAGTTCATGTTCTTAATCTCCTTCGGAATTTGAATCAATTGTTTGTCCTATACTCAAAGCAGTGAGAAATGGACGGTAGTGGAGGACACCTGGTTTTAAAAAGACAACCCCCGAGTGCTATATCACCGCTCTTAACTTTTGTTCCAAACCAATAATGAGGTAAAATTAAAGGCTCGTTTATTGTATAAAGGTTTCCCCAATCCCAAACGTGGCATAGGAGCTGGAGCTCTCCCATGCTCATTTCCCAGATGTTGCTGCTACATGCTCTATGACACGCACACTCTCGCAATGGACACCCCTAGCTTCAACCTCGCCATATGGCTGCCTTCATAATCAATCTAAGGCATTTATCTATAACGTGCACAGGTACTTCTTGGAAGAAAAGATATATATATATATATATATATATATATATATATATATATATATATATATATATATATATATATATATATATATACCCACTTCGTATAGAAACAGACTAGGGGGTGGTGTAGGAAAGTGGGCCGGTGATATGAGGAGATGTATCAAGCACCAGTGGTAGAATCCGTTTGAAACTAAGTGCCCTACCCTATCTTACATTTCTTGCTGCATTGAGTATAGCCATAACTGAAAGCTGCCTTTGTTTTTCTTCTTTATAAAGAATTATTGTGAATACACACACACACACACACACACACACATATATATATATATGTATATATATATATATATATATATATATATATAGAAATAACAGCAGACTGGACTAAATGTCTGATGTTTACTGTTATCTTTCTATCCGCCATCGGTTCGAATCCTGGCTGGGGAGAAACATTTATCCTTGGTCTGCCAAGGGGGAACTGTGCCATGCCACCTGCCTCTGTGTTGAGGAGGGTCCTGGCCCTCTTCAATTCCGTGCTACACACATTCTGCCCCCCCCCCCCCCCCAATCAGGCTTAGTCCTGGAGGGGTTCGGAGGAAGAGAGCTATTATATGAATATTTCTATAGAGAATTTTTGACAGTATTTTAAAGTAAAATTCATATAGATGTATAACCACTTTTGATGTTGACGAAGAGTCTCTCTCTCTCTCTCTCTCTCTCTCTCTCTCTCTCTCTCTCTCTCCGGAAGATGCATTAGCAACTCTCTGGTGGATATACGAGGCGCCTCACACTGAGGGACCTGGGGGAACCCAAACATAAAATAAGGCAATAAAGCTCTCTCTCTCTCTCTCTCTCTCTCTCTCTCTCTCTCTCTCTCTCTCTCTCTCGTTTCCGGTGCTACTATTGTATAATATCAATTACCCATTTTCAACTAGAGTATGAATGATATCTACCATCCATTTTTATCAACCAACTGATGGTATTATGAATGATAACTAGTTAACATTCGATCATTGTTATGTTTACGACGACCAGCAAACCGAGAATCATCAATCTTTATAGGCTTTTCCATTGTGTCAATCCCCCATTTGGTGTGAAGTTATCGTGCCACAAAATTCCCGACATATATTAACCCAAAAAGTGATAGTATAGGTGACTTCCCAGTGAAGGTTTCTGTAGTATTACACAATTTCTAAAATTTCACAAAGCTTAATCTGTCATTGATCTTTCCATTTGAATCAGTATAGAGAAAAAAAAATGCTTTCCTTCCCAAGCTGAGCAGTATGCTTGACACCCTTTCTTCGGACATAACAGAATTGGCCGAAATTTGCCTGCTCTTCTCTTATTCCTTTTTTCTTGTGTTTGTGCTTTTCTGACAAGGAGGAACAGCTTTTACCTGGTCAATAATACTGATGTTAATTTGTTTATTATGAGCGAACCAACTCTTCAAATAAAACATGTTCGTTATGATTGTAAAATATATAATTGCGCACCTGTTTTATCAGAATATATACTCTATGAATGTAAACCAGATAACTACCGAACAATTCTGACCAAATAGCTGTATGTAGTTTGAGGAGTTAATATAGGGCGTAAGTTGGTCATTTGGTAGAGCACATTGCCATTTATGGTAGGTCGAAAATAGTCTGGTAGATATGATACCATAGTAGTTTCCGTTAAGGTCTGTTTATTCGCGGGTGGGCCTCACTTTGAAGTATCAAGATCCATGTAGGTATTGTCACTTTCATCAGATAAGGTTCACAACAATACAAAATATTTACTTCATTTTGCCTGTTTAACTATCCCTCTATCTCTACAACGTTTATCAAAATTTGTGAAATTTTCCTTTTGGCACTTAGCTGGTCCCCGGAGAGAGAGAGAGAGAGAGAGAGAGAGAGAGAGAGAGAGAGAGAGAGAGAGAGAGTACAACACTGCCATGCAGGTAAGGGTTAGTGGGTAGGGAAGAATTTTAGTGTTGTAATTCCAGGAAAAGAAACATTGGTAATAAAAGAGGGAGGAGATCTTGGGGTATGAGGGACACGGGTAGGCTGGGTAAGGCGGTGCACAGTGGTAGTGAGGAGGAGGCGGAAATGTGTAAGGGGGCAGAGGGTATCTTAAATGACCCTACTAAATCCGGCCAGGTGTGTTGTGTGACCTCCCGTGACCTGTTGTTTTTCGGGCGGCTGCATATTCTGCTACGCCCCCTTTGCTCTCTGGGGGCCGTAATCTGCTGGGTCGTTAGCGGGGTTGGGACAGCCATGGTGAATTAGCGGAGGGCTAATTGTTTACCGAGAAAGCCTTTTGTTTTAATAGGATGTTTTCAAAGAATCATCGGCTGTAACAACCCCCCCCCCCCCTCCCCGCCCTTAATATCCGTGTTTACTTTTTTATATCTTTCGTTCATATATTATCAGAAAAACACTTGATTATGAAGGGAAAAAAAAAAAAGAATAGGTGAGGTAAGATTAGGGTATAAATATTATGGGACTTTGGTGTTGCCTGATTGATGAACGAGAGGGAGGTGAGGGAGGAAGTGAGGGCTTCTCCCTTATGTTTACTTGTTTGAAGTTCTTGCCTTTAGTTTACAGTAGTTCTATTTGAAGAAGCACTGGGGAAATGACCAAATGGTAACCATATTGCGTAAGGGTTGAAGGGGATTTACATCCCTCCTGTTTCAAAGTGATTTTCGATCGCGTCATACAAAGGGCAAGAAGAGTTTCACCAGTGTCCCATTCTTCAGGTCAGGGAGAGTTTTCGAAAAAGGTTGTCTGAGGCAAAACTCGAAATAGATATTCCTCATATGAAGGCAGGTCCATCTAATATAAATGTTAATGAAACTTTGAGCAACGATTTACGTCCACCCTGTATATTAATTATTAATCTTAGATGATAAATCACGTATGCCCGATGACGGTGGTTAAATAGGAATGCCCACTCCTTATCTATTTATTTTTATCATAAAAATACACATTTTTTACCTTGGAATGGAGTTAGGCTTCATGCATCACTATAGACATGCAGATGGGATGATAGAAAACAAGCAGTTCTTTCATGTCAGTTGTCTATTGAATGTTGGTCATTTGGCTGTAGATCATATTTCTTCCAAGTAACATTAAATTGAAGATTTTTTTTTCTGGTACAAAACCACAGTAAATTAACATATATAAGATTATAAAGAATCTTTAAAATCTTAATTGAATGTCTGGAGAAGGTTTTGAAACTCTTGAAATATGCATGTCATTTTTTTTCTGGCTGATTTTTTTTCTTTTTATTCGAGATTCAACAATTGTTTTATCTTTGCAGACTTAGATTATTTCAGAGTATCTTGCCACAAAAATGTGCCATCTTCTTCGTATTATTATTATTATTATTATTATTATTATTATTATTATTATTATTATTTCGTGAACGTATTGACTATAAGTTATCTCTTGATTTTCTGTGTTGTTACTAAACTTCAAATCCACCAGCAAAAGCTATAGAAACTTAAAAGGTGGTGAAAAGTAATTCTAACTCTACAACTGTTAAATATTTACTTATAAGAATCCAAATTACATTTCCCAAAGAAGTTTAAGTCCTTGCTTCCGTCTAAAATCTAAATCATCCTCTGGGTGGTTTTGTTTTCCCATTTTCATAGGTAACCTCGGATGTATGAAGTTTATTTCCATTGCGAATTAGTATATGCAGCTCTCTCTCTCTCTCTCTCTCTCTCTCTCTCTCTCTCTCTCTCTCTCTCTCTCTCTCTCTCTCTCTCTCTCTCTCTTTTGTGACCAGACGATAAATAATCGCAAATGATATCGATGATATCAAAGCTAATTATTATTAGCGCGATGCATTCCACTTGTTTTCTTTTTTCTGTTCATTGTGCATGCCATCATTGATCATATTGTTTCCTTAATCTACTAAATCATACAAGATATTGATTGTGCCGATGACATACTGAAGCATTATGTGCCTTCAATGATATCATCTGCATACGTAACACAGACCTCACTAAACTGATATATAGCCTAATTTTTATATGTAATTCTAGGCGATTTGATTTCGAAATTTCACTCAACCTTGCCATTGTCTGATTTGCTTTTGTCAACTTTTCATTAATTTCCAACTCTAAAGACCCTGTATTAGAGATCATAGTTCCCAAATATTTAAGTGATTCTACTTCATTAATCCTTTCTTCTTCCAATGGTATTTCATCACCACCTGTGATATTTCATCCATTCTGGTAAGAAATCTTTCCAAGTCGTGTGGTGTTCTGCTAGTAAGGACAGCTTTATCAGCATTCTCTTGGCCAGCTGATTTCCTCTTACCAATTCAGCCATATCCTTCTCCACAATCTTCAACTGTTCTATGCATTAAAAATACATGACGAGGATAAACAACATAGTTGACAACATATTCCCTTGGATTACTCCACTGTCCACTGGAAATTCAATTGACAGGACTCCACTAACTAACTTTGCACTTACTATGCTCATGACAGACTTAATCAAATTTACATACTTGAGAGGAACTTCATAATAACAGTACTCTCCACAAAAATGGCTGGTGCACACTATCAAAACCTTTTTTGCTGTCCACAAATGTCATCCAAAGTGGATTTCTAAATACTACACAGTGCTGTAAAACATGTGTTAAAATGAAAATTTGGTCATTACAACTCCTATCTTTCCTAAATCCTGCTCGTGTCTCAGCTTTTCATCAATCTTTCTCTCCAGTCTCCTTGAATTAAGCATACCATATATTTTTATGACAACTGATGTAAGTGTGATGCCTCTGTAATTATTGCAATCAGTCAGATCTTTTTTTTTTTTTTTTTTTTTTTTTTCTTTTGCCATTTTCACCAACACTCCTAACTCCCATTCATCGGGTTTTGCCTCTTCATGCCACATTCTACAAAATAATCTTGTAAAAACTCTGGGAGTCACTTCATTTTCGGCCAATATCATCTCGGCAGTTATTCCATCATATGCAGGGGCTTTCCATTTGTTTAGTTTTTCAAGGATTGCTTCGACTTCAAACACACTGAATTCATTCAAGGGCACATCAAGGTCTTAGTCAGCTTCAGGTATATCGATCAAATTATTCCCATTACATCTCCCATTCATGACCTCACTAAAGTGTTCCATACAACGTTGCCTTTCTTCATCTTTTTGATGGGTATATGCTTTTCTTTGCCCTTCTAGGGATTTCATTATTAATTCTATGAACAATTCTAACACTATAGCCAATCCATGAATTCATAGCTTTCTCAGCCTCATGTGCTTTCTTGTCTAAATATTATTTCCAGTCATTCCTGGCTTTTCTTTTGACTTCACTATCAATACTAGAGTACTTAGCATGGTCTACCTTGTAATTTTCAGTACTTCCTCGAAAACTTTCAACAATTAATTTCTGTCTTTGCCTCCTTTTTATAGTATCCTAAGTATCATTTGATATCCATGGCTTTCTACTTGTAACTGCTTATCCCAAAACTTCACTACCAGCAGACTGATATATGTTCTTAATATCGCACCATTCTTCATTAATTGTTTGCTCTTCTTCCCTTAAAGTCTCTAAGATTTCAAATCGATTCCTACATTCAATTGCAAATGATTCTTTGTGCTCCTCTTCTAGAAGCTTAGTTGTATCAAACCTAGGTATTCTATCTACATATTTGTTGGGTGCTTTCAGTTTTTATTTCATTGTTGCAATGAGGAGCTGGTGATCACTACCAATACCTGCACCTCTGTAGCTTCTTACATTTCTTCTCTCTTTATTAATATCTCTATGATCGATTTGATTTTCGTAATTGCCACATGGTGAAGTCCATGTATATTTGTGAATGTTCTTGTGCTGGAAAAGAGTACCTGCTCCAATAACAAGATTGTTTGTCGAACGAACACTTATAAAATTTGCTCCATCACAATCTCTATACCTTGATTATTCTTCCATCTTTAGCATTGAGGTCACCAATCACAATATTCATATCTCTCTTTGAGATATCATCTATTATACTCTGCAATTCTTCGTAGTATTCATCTTTCCTTTCTTCAGGGGCGTTAATTTTTGGTGCATAGCAAACTATAATGCTTTGTAAGTAACAATCTGTCTTTTACAGCTCTCAACTCACTTAATGCCTTTTCTGTTCTTGGTGTCATTATCCTACCCCTTCTCTTCAACTCCATCAGTTCTTCCTGAATAAATATGTATATATATTGCTTTAGTCTAAGATTTCCTTACCAATCCCCTTACAACGCGTTTCACTCAGGGCCAAGATATCCAAACTATATCTCATAATTTCATTCTCCACATTATTATTATTATTATTATTATTATTATTATTATTATTATTATTATTATTATTACTTGCTAAGCTACAATCCTAGTTGGGAAAGCAGGATGCTCTAAGCCCAGTAGCTCTAACAGGGAAAATAGCCCAGTGAGGAAAGGAAACAAGGAAAAATAGAATATCTGAAGAACAGTAACATTAAAATATTATCCTAAATAAACTATAAAAACTATAATAAAACATGAGGAAGATAATTACAATGAAACAGAGTTCCCGAGTGTACCCTCAAGCAAGGGAACTCTAACCCAAGACAGTGGAAGACCTTGGTACAGAGGCTATGGCGCTACCCAAGACTAGAGAACAATGGTTTGATTTTGGAGTGTCCTAGAAGAGCTGCTTACCATAGCTAAAAAGTCTCTTCCACCCTTACCAAGAGGAAATTGGCCACTGAACAATTACAGTGTAGTAGTTAACCCCTTGGGAGAAGAAGAATTGTTTGTAACTTGCTGTAACTTTCCCATCTGATTCATAGTTCTAACATTCCAAATACGAATTTTCAAATTTTCTTTAGTATTTATGAAGCGGGACATTCTTAGCAACCCGCTACGCTCGGGACTTGGGTCCATTCTGTGATTTTCTCTTTCCATAGACTGACTAAATCCATAGAGGATTCATTGGTTAGATTCATCAAAGGATAGCCAGTTCCTTGTGATGCGCAGTGCCTATCTAACTAAGGCAAGTGACCCCTGCCGGTCCATACTAATTGCAGTAAGATCCGCCAGGCATCGAGAGTAGAAGCCGAAGAGACAGCTTGTCTATCGCCTAAAACCCAATCCGTCACCCTGCTGCTAGCGACTTCGTCGAGATTTAGGGGGAATTTCCTAATCATCCAAAGTTCTCGTTACTCCAACAGGTTACTCATCCGCTTATATAACCGGTGGCAAACATGGATTGCTAAGATATACCGCCTAGGATATAGAGGAAGCTAAAGAACGCGCCTGTTTAGCTCATTTATTACAAGTTGACGTCTTTTTAGGAACACTTCATTTAACATTTGACACAAATAACCAGTTCCTTCGAATCTTTACATGTGCGGTTCAATTAATTTGTATTTGAAGCATGTCTCAATTATGTCAGTTTTTGCTTTTGCGATGCACTGAAGGAGAAACTGCATCAATGAGTCATTGTTTACATGTGCATTGTTGCTAAAATTAGTTCCCTAATAACGTTCTACTGTATTTAAATCAATGTAGGCTCAAAGGTCATCATTTTATGTGTAAAGAAACTGTTATTTTCATGATTAACGTTTTACCTATGTCGGCGTGAAGGGAGGTAGCTTCATATCTGCAGTGGGACTAGAATAAAGCAGACCTCAGACTTTTGCCTATTTTGTAAAAGTCTTAAGGCAGACCTTGGAAAGTATCCTCAAGTTAACCATCTCTTGTCTTTTCTCTGGATGTTTCATGTTAAATAAAAGATCATTTGCCTTTTAGAGTTAGCGAATGTTCCCTGAGGACCATTATAGTGATGATATTTTCTTATTTTATTGGCCATTAGACGTCTAATAACTCCAGCTTTCCATCGCGTGCAATAGACACGATAATTGCTCATAAATAGCTATTAGGCTTCGTCGTAACAATCTCAGTACTCGATAGTTAATATTGGCCAACGATGGCATGAAAGACCCGGCGCATACATTGGAACGTTTATGTAATAATCATGGATGGCTTCTTTTTTATTCTGCTGCCTTTATTTATTTATTTCTACGTTTACAGATTTGCTCATTTTACCTTCTGCTTTCCTGAAAAGAAAATTCTAAGAATAATATTGTGTTGAGAGGTTTAAAAGGGTAAGCCGGCTGTTCAGAGTCCCCCGCCCCCCCCCCCCCCCCCTCCATTTCATTTGCGATTCTGTTAACATGATGTTTTTATTGTTTAATTAAAGAAATTTAGTAATTAATATAAACATATGAAAATTGTATATTAATGGTGATAATAATAATAATTAATCCCTTAGAAGGGGGAATGGGCATTTCAGAGAGAAAAAAGAATAAAGGGTTGCAATCACATTCATGGTTTTAAGTATCAAGTGATGGATGATGTCCATGGTTGCAGAAACTTACACAACATTGGCTAGCATTGGCTACACAAATTTAACCAGTAACCCCTTTTAGGTAGACGAAATTCAACTTCCTGATTTCCAATCTCTCTCTCTCTCTCTCTCTCTCTCTCTCTCTCTCTCTCTCTCTCTCTCTCTCTCTGGGCATTCATTTTGACCAATATATGCTTTTTGATGTGCACGTATCTGAAATATGTAGAAAAGTAAATGGAACCTTAATATATTTAAACAGAATTAAAGACAGACTAGACATTGACATGAGGGCGATGGTAGTTCAGTCTCTTGCACTGAGCATAATAAATTATTGTTTAAAGATTCGGGGAAGTACTACTAAACAACAATTACAACGGGTTCAAAAAGTACAAAACTTTGCGGCAAAAGTAGTTGATGGTAGGGCCAAAAAATATGATCATGCATCACCAATTTTAGATAAATTAGAATGGTTAAATGTTGAAAGAAGAATTAAATTCGAGATTTGTGTGGGAGTTTTTAAAGTTATGCGTAGTTTAATACCGACTTGGCTTTTTACGTTTTTAACAGTTGGAGCTGGGAGGGACAGACGAACAAGACAGAATAATGACCTTTATATACCGAGAACTAACACAGACTTGGGAAGTAGATGCTTTACGGTACAAGGACCAACGATGTGGAATACCCTATCTGATTCATTGAAAACAACATCGAATATACACACTTTTAAAGCAAATCTCAGGAAATATATGTTTTCTACAAGATTTTAGTTACATATTTGTGGATTGGTTTTAATGTACTTGTAAATATCAGTTTTTAATGTTTTATGGGGTCTACTGTAATTTTGCATAGAGTATAGAATTTTATTGAGTTTTACCATTTTAAGTTATTTTATCTCTACTTTAAAGTCATACTAATGCAAGTAGTGGACCAAATGTATTTTAGTTGATAGTCAAAAGATTTATATGGAAGCATCTCTCATGTAAATGTTAGATTTTAAAGTAATCACAATATCAGTAATCACTATTCTGTATGTTGCTTTATAAATAATGTATAATACCCAATGTATTTATTTGGAAATAAAGTATTATTATTATTATTATTATTATTACTCTCTCTCATTTTAAACTTTTAACCAGCCTATCATCTTTAATTTCTTCTTCCTCATGTTGCGTATATCCACACTTCTCACCTTATTCATCCTTCTTACTCTAAATATGATAGCTTACAGCACAGCTTGCTTGCTTTTTTTTTTTTTTTTTTTTTTTTTTTTTTTTTTTTTTTTTTTTTTTTGATTCAACACTGACACTTAACTTCTATAAAGGAGAGTCGGATCACCAATTCCCCTTGGCGTCAATTGACTCCAATTCCCTTTGCATTGTTTTGCACACCCCAGGAGGTATTCTTATTCCTCACGTATTGTACCATATACCACCCTCAAATCTGTACTCTTATTAATTGCATACCCATGACTTTAAGTGTTGTGAACGATTTTACACCATTTAATTTTTTTCTCTATGATTTTCTATTCACTATTAATTAGTACTCTGTCTGTTTCAAACGTCAGCCATTACGTATTCCATTCATTTTTCCCAACAAAATGCATGTAAGGTTATTTCGATTTCTCTTACCTTTCTCATGAGAATCCATGAAGGTATTAAAAAATTAAGGAGACCTGTCCTTGTCTCATACCCACCTTTTCAATTCTTAAACATATAAAGCGAAACCTCATACTATTGCATGTTATTGTACACTCATGGGAGGAAATCTTATTTTGATATTTTCTGGTGTTTTTTTTATATTTTCTTACGCACTGATTATGTGTTCAACCCATGGAACTTGGAATGGTTTTATATCCTGGCAACAGCAGACTGTGTGATGAATTTTTCATCCCAGTGATTGTGAGTATTTTGTTAGCCAACTTCCCGACCCGGGTGATTTAAGAAGTCCTTTGGTTTGAAATCTTTGAAACACTCCTAATGTCTTTCTCTACTCTTTATGGCGCCTCATTGCGATCAAATCACATTATTTTCTTTGTAAAAGGTAAACTTGCCTGTATAAGACAGCACACAGGTCTAATAATTGTAGTTTCACCTAACTAATAACTTTCCCTTTTATATTGTAACTAATTTCCTTGTAGTCCTGAAGATGTCTAAACATCGCATTAACTTGAACATTTTTCCAAACAACAAGAATATGCGACGTATATTCTGGAAACCCCTTTTATTCTGGCAATCCATTCACCTATAATTTTACTGGCGCGTATTATTCATATGTATGAATGATGTATTTATGTGCATATATGTATATGTGCTTATTTATATATAGAGTATATATATATATATATATATATATATATATATATATATATATATATATATATATATATATATATATATTTATATATAAAAGTACTCGTTGTATTGGAATGTTATCTTTGCGAATCTTAGGCGAAACACATAATATATTTGGAGAGGAAATTTTGCTGTACGGAGAATATATATATATATATATATATATATATATACAGAGAGAGAGAGAGAGAGAGAGAGAGAGAGAGAGAGAGAGAGAGAGAGAGAGAGAGAGAGAGAGAGAGAGAGAGAGAGAGAGAGGGGTTGAGGTTTCCTGGTGAAATCCTACAGAGGTTAATGGTATCAATAGGCGTGGGAGTAGATGATACATATACTGTTTGTATATATATATATATATATATATATATATATATATACATATATGTATATATACATATATGTATATATACATAATATATGTATATGTACACACACACACACACATATATATATATATATATATATATATATATATATATATATATATATATATGTGTGTGTGTGTGTGTGTGTGTGTGTGTGTGTCTCACTGAGTGGGCTACATCATAAGACTATTCAAATAGTGAATTAAACTTTTGAGGAAAGTCGGCCTTTGGATATATTTTTATACCTTAAAGTTATTTCCATATTTTGATAGGTTTCTGTATTCTCATGGGAACGCTAAAAATATTGCGTTATGTAAGATAGATGCACGTCGATCCTATATGCAAAAGATGATTATTGGATTGTGATGATTATGCTTAGAAAGGCATCAGACTTATTCAGGGAGATATACTCTGCATATACTTATGCACTTTATGAATTTATTATGTCTTACATTTTGGATAGTTATTATTTCTTATGTTTGAGCAGAGAGGCATTTCATAAAAGACTGTATTTGTTGACATTTCAACCGTGATAATTGGAATATCTATATTTTACCGTTCAATATTTTTATCCTCAGCCTCCAAGAACAATTTTTTTTTAGATCAAATGTTTACTTCACCCAATAGTTTGACCACTATGGTAGTCTTTATCCTAGAACTAAATATCTACATATTTTTTACGTTAATTATGATAACTACATTATTTTTTGGAAATTGCATATCTTATAAGTTTCAATATTTTTACAAGTTTTATATCCCAATTATGTTAGCATCATTCCATTTTGCGTTTATAGCCTTGTAAAGAAGCTCTCGTTTTATAATAATTTACACCCAACAAACACCTAGACGAAGTACGGGTATCAGGACAATTACCCCCCATATACCCCAAGGACAACTACCCCTTGTGGACAATTACCCTAATGTACAATATAGACATGGCAGTGAGATAATACTAATGGGAATAGAATTGGTTCCATTCCAGCTTCAATTAGATAATAAAAGAAACTTTTATTTTCATTGTCCTTAATTACTGCAATAATACATCTAAATATTTCTTTCTAGATGACTGTTAAGCAAGATCTGAAGAGGATTGGGTCATGTGTACAGTTGGACACAAATGCTCGGGGAATTTCCGTGTGTAGTCTCCACTCACAATATCTTCCATCTCTCTATACAGTATTTGTTTGGTTACTCGCCGCACAGTAAGGGTGTCTTCTTTCCCACTCATATCCCTACATTAACGAGCCGGTTACTTGATGCAGCCTCTCCAATGCCTTTTATCGAACGGATCCTCTTCTACCCAAATCTCTCTCTCCATATCATCCTTGACCTTTTTCGCCATCTATTCATTCATGGCCTTCGCATCCATTCTGCCGATCTACTGCACAGCTACTGAAGACAAAGTTCATTTGGCATGGCATTACTAATGATGCCAAGGATTGGGCACATGCCTATACTTCATGCCAAATTTCAAAAGTACATCGACACACAGATTCGGGAGTAGGCCCTTTCCCTCAACCTCAGCGTCATTTTGCCCACAATTCATATTGCCGCACTAAGTCCCCTACTCACATCACAAGGACATTGTTACCTGTTTACAGTCATTGAACGCTTCACTCGTTAGCCTGAAGCTATTCCCATGGAAACTGCAGCATCTGCATCATTTGCATCTGCCTTACTCTCAGGATGGTATTGGTATCCCTAAGCATATTACTTCTAACAGGGGTACCACGTTCATCTCTAAATTTTGGGCATCATTAGTGAATCTCCTGGACATCAATTGACATCAGATCAGACAACTGCTTACAACCTTGCAGTCAACGGAAGGGTTGAACGTTTTTATCGCCCCCCTAAAAGTAGCTTCGATGTCTCGCTGCAATGACTCTAACTGGTTGACTTGCTTCCCTGGGTCCTCCTGGGACTAAGAACCACTCCTAAAGACAGCCTGGATGTCTCCTCAGGTGGAATGGTGTTTGGCGACCCATTCGTCGTCCCTGCCAATATTTTTCCATCTACAACTTCCTCTGATTTATCGTCAGCACCTACGTCACGTTGTGGGAAAATTTACTGCATGCTGCCAGACTTACAAGCCCCCAGCGAAGCAACACTTACTGACAGATCTGCACTTGGACACACGTTTTCTTGTGCAACGACACTACCAAGCCACCGCTAACAAGCCCTTACACGGACCCTTTCCTTGTGATCCGTCGTACACCGAAGGCTTTCTTCCTTAACATTCGTGGCAAAGAAAACTGGGTCTCCATTGATCGTCTGAGACCTGCATATCTCCTGTCAGATAGCCTGCCTGCAGTGTGCTTCTGAAGAGCAGGGCATCTTATTTCACATGGATGTAATTTTTGGGGGGGAGCTCTGTACCACAAGTGTTTCATTCACGCTCATCACTGTAAATGTATTGATTTTATGTCTTATCACTTACTCTTCACTGCACTAAAAATCGACCAACCTGTGTAAACTTGATAGCTCATGTTATATTTTCTTTGAATTTTTGTGACGTTCTAGCTCGGAAGTCCGTGTATATAAGCTCATTGTCTGTTTGATAATGTTCAGTTGCCTTCACCTTACCTCTCAGTTATAACCTAATGGCCCACACCCTCCTAACAGGTTCTTCATAATCCTTCCTCACTCCTTTCACACCACCCATACTCAACAGTGCCCACTCCATATCAAGCATGACACTTATCACGTTAGTAATCTTTACTACGCCTGCTATTCTTTTGATTTCATCATTTCCAATATCCAAGCCATGATGTTACCATAATCAACATCAGCATTCTCATCTCTTTTCTCTCAAGCTTTGCTTTCTGTTTTCGTCGTAATTCCCAAGTTTCCGATCTATACAATAACACTAGTCTTATTACTTCGATATAGATCTTGCCTTTTATCTTGATATGCATTTTCTTATCTCATGCCACTCCTGCTACTTCCCCCAGGCTGCTTTTATTCTATTTTCAACTTCAGCTTCATATCTTCCCTCCTGCCTTATAGTAGATCTCAAGTATCTAAATTGTTTCATCTGTTTAATAACCGAGCCTCTACTTTCGTGAATGGCAATCCTATTCCTACCTTCCTTACTGCTCACTATGGCATCAGTATTATCCACATTCACACTCAAGCCACCCCTCTCCAAAGTATTTAGCCACTCTACAATGCTTCTCTTTAAGTCGTCCTCATTTTCATGGTAATCACCAAATCATTACTTTTGTCCTTGTTCTTTTGTACATTTTGTATTACCGAGCAGTAAGGTGTGGCATTTTGCACTACCTCAGAGCGAGGTATGTAAGGAATTCATGTGTACAATTGTACTTGTTGAGTTGCTTAGTCTCTTTCGATATAAGTGAATATCTCCTGTGACACTGCATTGTTTGTTCATGGAAGTTCATCCGAAGTTCTGTTATTCAAGTGCGTATCCTCAAAGTAATCTTGCAAAGAATACTTTTCAGGTAGATGTATTTCACTGAAGAGTTTTAAAGGTTTGTTTTAACGGAATTTGCAAGAACAAAAGTGGAAGCAACAATGGAGATGGAAAATTCATTATCCTTTTGCTATTGCTGCCGAAATCTATTGAATTGAATGTTCCTTCCCAAGCTTTTCTTAATATGACCCCATGCAACACTTTAAACTGTCTACAGCGATCCCAAATCAATATGTGTATGTATATATATATATATATATATATATATATATATATATATATATATATATATATATATATATAGACTGAGAATTTTGCTTCACATGGTAATATTTCAGTAAAAAACATCCCTGCAACTCTGAAAATCTGACATTATAATTACAAAAAAGTATGTTATTGCAATGGAAATTCTCAGTTTTAGAAATTAAAAATTCGTGATACTCTTTTAACACTTCCTAGCTTCATAACATGCCACTGATCAATATTTGGAAGTTACAATATGGTGATACTTTTTCATCACTGCTTAACATGCTGCTCAATTATTATTGCTATTATTACATGCCAAGCCACAACCTTAGTTGGAAAAACAGAATGATATAATCCAAGGGCCCCAACAAGGAAAATAGCTCAGTGAGGAAAGAACATAAGGAAATAAGCTGTAAGAGAAGTTTAAGATCAACAACATTCAAATAAATCTTTCATAAATAAACTATAAAAACTTCACATAACAAGAGGAAGAGAAATAAGATAGAATAGTGTGCTGGAGTGTACCATCAAGCAAGAGAACTCGAACCCAAGACAAGTGGAAGACCATGGTACAGAGGCTATGGTACTGCCCAAGACTAGAGAACAATAGTTTGATTTTGGATTGTCCTTCTAGAAGACTGCTTGCTATAGCTAAAGAGTCTGTTCTACCCTTACCAAGAAGAAAGTAGGCACTGAACAACTGCAGGGCTGTAGTTAACCCCTCGAGCGGAGAAGAATTGTTTGGTAATCTCAGTGTTGTCAGGTGTATGAGGACAGAGGAGAATATGGAAAGAATGGGCCAGACTATTCGGTGTACAGTATGTGTAGTTAAAGAAAAAGTGAGCCGTAACCAGAGAGGGATCCAATGTAGTACTTTCTGGCCAGTGAAAGGACCTAATAACTCTCTAGTGGTAGTATCTCAACGGATGACTGGTGCCCAGACCAACCTACTACCTAAAAGTGCATTCGTTGTGTGAAAAAGAACTTTTCAGTTATCTGAGAGTTGTCAGGTGTATGAGGACAGAGGAGAATGTGTAAAGAATAGGCGAGAATATTCGGTTATGTATAGGCATAGGAAAAACCTGTAACCAGAGAGGGATCCAGTGAAGTGCTATGTGGGTAGTCAAGGGACCCAATAACTCTATAACGTTATTATCTTAGCAGGTAACTGGTGCCTTGGCCAACCTAGTACCTACAGGTGGCGTGGTTATGAATATGTGAATGAGTAATTTTTGGCCACTAATATTGCTTGTAAATCAAATAGTTTCGGAGGAAAGAAGAGAACACAATAATGTAGGATGTGAGATTGACACTATGGCCAAAAGTAATAGTTATCATAATATATAAAATAGTAAAAAGTGTTGACATAATCTGAATTTTCATCTGAAGTATTTTAGATGACAATACCTTTCTGTTCAATATATACTTGTGCATTCACTATATATAGATACATATATATATATATATATATATATATATATATATATATATATATATATATATATATATATATATATATATATATATAGATGGATAGATACATACATACATACATACATACATACATACATACATACATACGTACATACATTATTACAGCCCAGTAAGTTTACTCTCAGCTATATATAGATAATTTACAAAATCATATTAGGCCAAATGAAAAGACAGCCAGTCTTGAAATAATCTAGCCTTAGAAGGGTGTATTCAACACCAAAGAAAAAAAGAAGCATCAAGTTGATGAGAAGAAGACTCGGAACAGGCCCCAACAGATGTTATATCATCAACAAAAGAGATGGAGTGATAAAAATTGCAGAGAATTTCTATACAATGCTATACAATTGTGATATAAGTAATAACTCTGCCATTAGAGATAATGAAACGCCTGAGCCGGTACCAAATGTCCTTGTAACAGTAGGGGAAGTAAAGAAAGCGTTAAAAGGCATGAAATAAGGCAATGCAGCAAGAGAAGACGGACTGTCAGTTGATATAACAATAAATTTGGAAAATTTCATAGTAGTAAAACTGGCTGAACTCTTCGCTAAATGTCTGCAAAAATTTTCTATACTGACAGCTTGGAAAAACATTATCATTATACTAATTCACAAAAAGGGAGACAAAATAGACCCGAAAAATTGCCTCCCGATAGGTTTAATATCCGTAATATATAAATGCTAACGAAGATCATGTTAGGCCGAATAGAAAGACAGCTGGACTTTAATCAACCAAGAGAGTAAGCAGGGTTTAGAGGTGGGTATTAAATAACTGACCATACCCATGTAATTAATCAGTTAATAGAAAAATCAACAGAGTATGACAAACCACTATGTATGCCATTTATAGAATATGAGGAAGCTTTTGATTCTGTCAAAACCTCAGCAGTAATGACAGCCTTTCAAAAACATGAAATCTTATATTAGAACACCTGAAGATATGTATACCGGAAGTACAGCAATCCTAAAACTACATAATGTTAGTGGGAAAATTCTGATTGAGAAAGGCGTTAGACAAGGAGACTCCATCTCTCCTAATAAATTCACAGAGTGCCTAAAAGAAGTTTTTAAGAATATAGATTGGAAAAATGTAGGAATTTACATTAATGGGGACACCCTCAACATGATAGATGATAGAAGATTTGAATAAAGAAAGCAGAAATGTAGGGCTGAAAATGACTATGAGTAAAACTAAGATTTTTATAGGTAGTAGGTTGGCCAGGGCACCAGCCGCCCGTTGAGATACTACCTCTAGAGAGGTATTGGATCCTTTGACTGGCCAGACAGTAATGCATTGGATCCCTCTCTCTGGTCACGGCTTATTTTTTCTTTGCCTACACTTACACAGGATAGTTTGGCCTATTCTTTACATATTCTCGTCTTTCCTCATACACCTGACAACAATGAGATACTTAACACTTCTTCACCCAAGGGGTTAATTACTGTACTGCAATTTGTTCAGTGTACTTTCCTCTTGGTAAGGGTAGAAGAGACTCTTTAGCTGTGGTAAGCAGCTCTTCTAGGAGAAGGACACTCCAATATTAAACCACTGTTCTCTAGTCTTGGGTAGTGCCATAGCCTCTGTACCATGGTCTTCCACTGTCTTGGGTTGGAGTTCTCTTGCTTGAGGGTACACTCAGGCACACTATTCTATCTTATTTTTTTTCTTCCTCTTGTTTTTTTGAAATGGTGTGTTGGGCAGGCTTAATAGAAGGGCCATGGATGTCTGGTGGTTTATCAAGAGGTTGTCTTTTCCTTTTTCTGATTCTTTTTCTTCTCAAAACCATCCTTACTGTCCTCCCTTCAGTTGAAGTGGCTATCCTGGAGGGTATTTAGCCTTGCATGGTGTATCGGCTCCTCCATGTTGACCAGTTTTTCCGACTTTTTACTATAGTCTATGGGTATCATCAATCACTTTGTTTATAATTCTGTACGTATTGTTTTTGTTATAATTCTTGTTAATCTAGTTTTTAAGTATGATGTCTCTTTCTTATTTCTATTAATTCTTATGCTGTCTGGAGACATTGAGCGAAATCCGGGACCAGTACGTCCTAGATTTCGTCAATGTCGTCTTCTGTATTGCAATATTCGTGGTCTTCATGCAAATATCCAAGACTTTACAGTTGCGTCCAGACAGTATGATATTCTTTTGTGCTCAGAAACTTTGGTTTCTAATATGAGGCACTCATCTGAGCTCCTTATAACTGGTTTTAAGAAGCCAATAATGTTGAAACGTGATGCCATCCCTAGGGCCAGGGGAATGGCGGTGTATATTAGGACCGAGTACCCTGCTTCTCATAAGTCCTGCTATCAATGTGGATGTCATGAGATTCAGGTAATAAAAGTTTGTGGCAGGCATAACAACTTTTATTTATGTTCGGTCTACCGGAATCCAGACATGGATGATTCTATCTTCGATTGTCTTCTTACCATTATGGCTAAGATACAAGAAGATGATAGAAAGGCTTCTTTTGTCTTTGTTGGTGATTTTAATGCTCACCATAGGGAGTGGTTAAGTTCTATCTCTCCTACCGATCGCCATGGCTTAAGAGCTTTAGACTTTGCCTCTGAATCAGGCTGTGAGCAAATCATAAATGAAGCTACTCACAGGTCTGGTAATTGCTTGGACCTCGTATACACTGACTCCCCTGGCGTTATAACTGGTAAGGTTGGTTCTCCAGTCGGGACATCTGATCATGCCTTGATTTCATTATTAGTGAAGACTGAGCAGCCTGTCCCTGATATATCATATTCTTGTAAAATTTATATGAAATCCCAAGCAGACTGGAATGGGATTTTACATGATCTTTTGTGCTTGAATTGGTCACAATTATATAATAGTGTAGATCCTGTTGTCCCTTTGAATGAGAATCTAGTCAACATAATTGATAGGCGTATCCCTTCTCGTGTGCTAAGGTACCGAGTGAAGGACAAACCGTGGTTCAATGATGATTGTAGACGTGCTTTTTTGGAGAAGCAGGAGGCCTATCAACTTTGGAAGGGTAACAGATCAGATTTGACCTGGAACAACTATACTCAGCTTCGAGCTTTTGCTCAGAGAGTTTATGCCTCAACTGAAAAGGAGTACAATTTAACCATAAAAGAAACACTTTCTGGTACAACTCAGGAACATAAATGGTGGTCTACCCTTAAATCTGCACTCTTTGGTGTAGATGCAACAGTTCCTCCTTTACTTAAACCAGATGGCTCAGTCACTCACTGTCCAAAGGAAAAGGCAACCCTTTTGGCTGATGTTTTTGACAGTAAACAGAGTAATGAAAAACTTGAACTTCCTCATTCCTGTTTTCCTGAGGCTAAACTAACTAGTTTAGCTTTTCGATCTCGTGAGATTAAAGCTCTGTTGGTGGACCTTGATGCTTATGGAGGTGTAGACCCAAATGGTATTTTTCCTTTGTTTTTTATAAAGACAGCAGATTTCTTAGCTCCAAAGTTATCTGTTATTTTGCGCAAGTTAGCAAGAAGAGGAGCTTTTAGCACTAGTTGGAGAATTGGTAATTTTACTCCTCTATGTAAATGTGTTTGTGGTAGCTCAAGTCCCACTGATTACCGCCCAATTTCCATAACTCCCATATTATCTAAAGTTTTTGAACGTCTTCTGGCAAAACGTCTTAATAGGTTTGCTGAAGGTAATCATCTACTCCCTAGTTTGCAATTTGGTTTTCGTAAAGGCCTTGGAGCATGTGATGCCCTTCTTACAATCTCCAATGCTGTACAGAAATCCCTTGATTGTGGTCGGGAAGTTCGTATGATTGGCCTTGATTTTAGTGCTGCCTTTGACCGTGTTAATCATGAGGCCCTTGTTTTCAAACTGAAACAGTTGGGAGTGGGTGGGTCGTTTCGTAGCATTATTATTGATTTTTTAAGGAATAGATCTCAAAGAGTTGTTGTTGATGGGCACCATAGTGATTATAGGAATGTGATATCCGGTGTTCCACAGGGTAGTGTTCTTGGCCCATTACTTTTTATACTATATACACATGACATGTGGTTTGACCTAGAAAACAAGCTTGTTGCATATGCAGATGATGCTACTCTCTTTGCATCAATTCCATCCCCTGAATGTAGATCTAGGGTTGGTGAATCCCTTAATAGAGATTTAGCTAGAATTAGTGCATGGTGCAAATTATGGGGTATGAAGTTGAATCCTAACAAAACTCAAAGTATGATTGTAAGTAGGTCAAGGACGGTAGTTCCTCAACATCCGGATCTCAGTATTGATAATGTTTCTTTAAATATGTATGACGCTTTCAAAATTTTAGGTGTGATTCTCGACAGTAAATTTACTTTTGAGAAACATATAAGGTCTGTGTCTTCTTCAATTTCACAAAAAAATAGGCTTATTGAGAAAGTCTTTCAAGATTTTCGGTGATCAATCTATTCTGAAGAAGTGTTTTAATTCTTTCATTCTACCTTGTTTTGAGTATTGTTCTCCTGTCTGGTCTTCAGCTGCTGATTCTCATCTTAAATTGTTGGACAGAAACTTACGGTCTATTAAATTTCTTATTCCTGATCTAGATATTAATCTCTGGCACCGTCGTTCAATTAGTTCATTATGCATGTTGCATAAGATTTTTCACAACTCTGACCATCCTTTACATTCAGATCTCCCTGGACAATTCTATCCTGTTCGTAATACTAGGCAGGCAGTTAATTCTAATAGCCAGGCCTTCTCCATCACGAGGCTCAATACTACGCAGTACTCTAGAAGTTTTATTCCAGCTGTGACCAAGTTGTGGAATGATCTTCCTAATCGGGTGGTTGAATCAGTAGAACTTCAAAAGTTCAAAGTTAGAGCAAATGCTTTTTTGTTGACCAGGCGGACATAGTCTTTTTATAGTTTATTTATGACATATTTGTTTTTGATGTTGTTGATAGTTTATTATATGACATGTCTGTTTTGACGTTGTTTCTTATTTTAGAATGATTTATTGTTAATTTGTTCTCTTCATTTATTTATTTCCTTATTTCCTTTCCTCACTGGGCTATTTTTCCCTGTTGGAGCCCTTGGGCTTATAGCATCTTGCTTTTCCAACTAGGGTTGTAGCTTGGATAGTAATAATAATAATAATAATAATAACAAATAAGAGTTATGGACGAACCTTAGGACAGACAGTAAGTGTTTCCCCAGGACCTGAGACAGAAATTAAAAGAAGGATAAGCATGGGATGGAGAGCTTTTCGTAAACAAAATGAGATTATGAAAAGAAATGCATCTAATAAGAAAATTGGAGTCTTAGAACATACAGTAGGTTAGTTACAGCTCAAAGAGCTGGGAATAACACTAAAAGACAGAAAAAGAGCAACGTAGATACGGGAGCAAACTAAAGTAGAGGATATTCTAACATGTGAGAAAATTAAATGGACGTGAGCAGGACCTACAGTAAGAGTGACAGATAATAGATGGACATTAAGAATAACAGAATGGGTACCTAGAGGTTGAAAGAGAAGCAAAGAAAGGAAGAGAAGACTATGGATCGACGAACTAAGAAAATCTACTGGTATAGCAAGCAGAGAAAGACCATAAACAGATGCAAGTGGAAATACATGTCTGAGGCCTTTGTCTTGCAGTGGACTAGTTATGGCTGATGATGAGGATTAGACATACATGTATACATTTAATGTATATATATAATTGTATATCTATCTATCTATTTATCTATACACACACACACATATATATATATATATATATACAGTATATATATATATATATATATATATATATATATATATATATATATATATATATACATACAGAGAGAGAGAGAGAGAGAGAGAGAGAGAGAGAGAGAGAGAGAGAGAGAGAGAGAGAGAGAGAGAGAGAGAGAGAGATCGTATTCGGTGATAGCAGAAACAATTTTTAATCGTCTGTTTTACAGTTCTTTGGTATGTATAATGCCAGTTGTCAGGATACCATTTTTGGATAGAACCCCTAAAATTGGTAACCAGGATGGAAGTAGTGGTTGTTGGCCGTCTTATGACTCCTTTAGATTCTTCTGGGAGGATATTAAGGATAGGGAGATGCAGCTGGAGTTAGGGGGGGGGGGGCCGCATTTATGTCTCCCTTAGCAACTTGACCTTAGCAACCGAAGTAACGGCGCGGACAATAGAAAGTTATCGAGGGAACAAACTATTTCTGTCTCTTGAGCAGCCGCCTGGAATTCCCAACACTTTCCAGAGGCTCCCTCGGGTCACCCCCTGCGAATCTTGCGGGAGCCGGCAATTCGATAGTTCGCCCATACAAGGCTTTCTAGTGAATACCTCGTTTTAATTAATTAATGATTTCCATTACAGCTTTGGTTATGATATTTAAGTGAGTTGATTCAACGTACTAAGAAACATGATATCGATAATTTCAGCGTTGATTTTGCAAGATTTTCTTTAAAATTTTGAGGTCCGTGTTTTATATATATATATATATATATATATATATATATATATATATATATATATATATGTAGGTGTGTGTGTGTGTTTTGAAAAACTCACTATATGAAAATACGAATATGCATAGTCTAAATTCTGTTATTTTATTTCAAAATATGGGGTTGAAGTCGTCAGCGTTTTAAAAGGAATTGGTTTGGGTAACATCATCCGCATGCTGTAGCTGGTCATTATTACCGAACTTGATATATGAAGCTAAATATAAACACAAATACGAAAGTCGAAAGAAATTCGTGCGCAAAGTAAACGACCTTAAACAGAAATATATTATTTTAACAAGTAAACAATCAAAATACAATTCATCGACGTTGTACAGGGGGACATTTATTTATGTAAATTGATTTGCCATTTAAAAAAGATTCTTTAAATAGAAACCACAAAGAAGACTAAAAATGAAATTGCACAATGACATTTTTCAAGGGTGAAAAGTATTAAATGTTTTGTAAATATTATTCTTTCCATAGGACGACATTTTGTGTAAGAAGCTATAGAAAGAAAGAAAGATAATGCCATGAGCGCAGGGAATAATGGTGTATAGTTGTATTATTAAGAGTATTTACTGTCAAGTCTATCCTATTGTCACAAGAACAGGGCTTGTGGCTAGTGACCCTCCTGTAGCGGTTATGGCGTACTGAGGTTACATGAAAACTATGGAAGGGAAGCTTAGTTGGTTATTGGTATTAATAATAAGATTATATATTTTATATATATATATATATATATATATATATATATATATATTTGAGGGTAGATAAGTTTTACATTTTTCATATTCAATCTTTTAT
>NC_090762.1:65466024-65481024 GCF_036898095.1 Palaemon carinicauda | reverse complement strand
AGTATTTGATGTGAACACTTTATAAAGAATGATCTATTTACTTTGGATATCTTACCATATTAGCATTGAAATTGAATACTATTTACATTTTTATTAGTTATCTCTAATGTGCAGTTTAAAAGACTCTGCGTTCAACATGATAATTATATTATAATGAAGGTCATGAGAGTATGCATTAGGTCGGTGCTTTTGTTAATTTATAGGACTTTACTGTAGCTATTGCAGAGAATAAATGAATGATTCGTAATGTTCGTAATATGTGTCCTCTACTAGTATTTTTTACGAAATAGATATAATATGTAAGTGAATATATTCGTAAGCAACCATTTATAGATAGATATGTTAATATCAGGTAGAAAATAGTTGCTGTTAGATTTAGATGGGCTTATTTCATTACAAGGTCTTGGTAAGAAATTCCAGTTATCTTTCATACCCAGGAGATTAGAATCTTTGCTCTCATAGAGTAGATAATCTCTGTATTATTATTATTATTATTATTATTATTATTATTATTATTATTATTATTATTATTATTATTATTATAGTGAGGAAAGGATATAAGGAAATAAAGAAGCGATATGAGAAAAAATTAACAGAATATTTTAAAAACAATAACATCAAAATAGATATATCATATATAAACTATAAAAAAACTAATGAAAGCCTGTTCAACATAAAAAAGAAAAACATTTGCTGCAACTTTGAACTTTTGAAGTTCTACGGATTCAATTATCCGATTAGGAAGATGGGTCCACAACTTGGTCACAGCTGGGATAAAACTTCTAGAGTACTGTGTAGTATTTTAGTTTGATTACGATCACGTAATGGATCTTGGCATCAGTTTATGTTAACCTTATTTATTGACCTAGATTATTAACTTTCATAGAGTATAACTGAATGAGGCCCGTTTCCAAATCTCAAATCTTGACTGAAGACCTGGCCATAGTGTTGCACAAACTTTTCCTAATAATTGGAAATTTCTAGAGTCAGGTCTCACCCTGTTTCTACGATGTTGATTTTGACCTAACTCTTTACCCACCTAAATCTGAATACTCTCAATAATCTAATGAAGAAATTATCTCAAGGAGGTCAACTTTACTGATAACCTATAAAGTATTAGTCTTATTCAGGATATGTCGCTTCAATATATGGATCAGGATCTGAAGCTACAGTAAAGTCTTTAAATAGAATGCACACTAAAGACCTTAGACTTTGTGGTGAAGCCTTTAGATCTCTCCCAAATTTCTCAGTTTTATCTGAAGGGATGAAACTCCTCTGTCCTTACATAGAAATTTGTAACAGCAATACGAAGTACCTTGACCAGTTCTCCAGCTTAGAAGTTTTTCAGCCTAAGTGACATATTTTTCAACAATCACGAACATTTCCTATTAGTACTAATAGGCCCTTAACCAATGATCATATTTTCCCTCCAACTTGGATCATGAAGATAAGGAGAATATGCACCCATCTTTTTTTTTTTTTTTTTTTATTTATCAGTAAAGTATCATTATACTCTGAGTCGCCAAAGTCATGTATTAAATCAAATTTACAGGAAGATCCCCCCTTATGCAATATATACAGATGGCTTAAAATCATTGATGGGTGTTGGTTGTTCTGAAGTATCCACAGAACAAGTCAGTTCTCATTAACTACTGACGCATCAGTATTTGCGTCTGAACTAGCAGCCATTTTATTAGCAATTAGCATTATTAAAACAATGGAAGTTAATCTAACTCTTAAATTTTTCATGTATTTTGATTCTAGAAGTGTCATTAAAGTCCTCAAAGGTTACACGCATAAAAACCAACTCGTATAACAAGTTAGAGAGCTACTTAACAAATTGTAATCCCTGAAGGTAAATATTGAAAGGTGTTGGATTCCTACCCATGTTGGAGTCGATGTTATTGATAAAAACAGCAATAAACTTATCACAACATGATATTAAACTCCCAGCTAAGGATTATGTAACCTTGATGAAAAATTTTATATTAGCTAAATGGCGATCTATGTGAAATAATTAATCGGGAAATAATTAATTGAAATAAACAAAACTGATTCTTTCCCCAGAAGAATCATTAACCCAGAGGGGCAGGGGAACTGAGGTATTTTGAGCAATATTGCGTATTGTTCATATGTGATTTACACATGTATTTTAAATGTGTACATCACTTGGGAAAGTTTCCGAGTGCAGTGCGTGTGACACAATTTTAGTTATAAAATATATTTTAGATAAATGTACTCTTTTTAGAAGACAATGACATTTATGTTTGGGTCAGAAAACTGTCTTGTATTTTATCAAATTCTAGGTTTCTTTGTTTAAAGGAGTCTTACATCTAATTTATCACAAATTTAATTATTCCTTCCAGAATTTAGTCGGGCCATGATACGCTTTCAAAACTATCTCCGTGGCCTCAAACGTTTCACCTGTTGCATCAAATACTTGAATAGGGGCAACTCATATCTCAATTTTAATATAATCCCTAATACATGATAGAAATGTGTGAGGACTTTGTCCCTCTGATATCTGTTGTTTTATCAGCTTGTAGTGCAAACGTTTGTCTCTTAATGGAGAATAGATTTTTTTAAACTTCAGTTGATAAATAGCAGCATGGCACTTTATTTCATTTTAAGGTTTAATCGTGTCCCATGTAGCTTTATAAAACAAGGAAATGGTCAGGAGACCCCCTTAACCTATTACAATATTTTGTAGAGTCTTTCCCAAGGTGTGCTTTTTACATCATCCAATATACTTCGAGTAAACCTCAGACAGGGTTTTGTGGAATTACTTCTATGGTTTTCAGGTTTGGTAATTTTGGGCGTTAGTTGATTCATCTCTTAATTTCTTCCCCCCAAAATTTTTTTTATGCACGAAACCATTCTAGCAATAGCAAAACCTCGAACGTCCAACATGGACTTATATTCCCTAACAACTTAATATGGTTTCTGTGCAGTTCTACTGTACAACGAAAGCACAAGTTGTCTGAGAGAGCTACTGTGTTTTAAGATCTCAACGTGAAGGGGCTTCGATAAAATTCATAGTTTTATTGATAAATAGGTTGCATCATGTACCACCTCAGTGTATGGGGAAAGCGGTGGTTTAATAAGAAAGAAAGGAGCAACAGAGTGGTTTTGCAAAAATTATGTAATATAGATCTCGGAAAGCAAGTGAAATGTAAAAATATCATAATGACCCCTCTAAAAGCTTAGCAACTGTAACATAAGATCGTTCACGGCTTGTGAAAAGATATAAAAAGCACCAATTTTACTAAAAAGTTATTTTTATGCTAACTTTTACTTGGAAAGCTAAGAAGTTACGACTTTACAATGAAGTTCAACTAATGATTATTTCGAAAGCAGCTGTTTTGAAAAAGGGCACATTTGAAATTCCATTCATCGTAAAAAGTTGCAACACAGCTTCGTCTCTGTACGTATAAAGGCAACCGAAACCCCAAACCCCTAGTCTATTAGTGTTAGTTTCACTTATATTTGGAATATGCATACACGGGCTTCCCTTTCATGCGGATACGAGATTTTAATAAATAAGTAGAATATCAGCAGGAATAACAGCAAAACGAGGGGTATACTTCCAAACAATATCTCCTTTAAGAGAGTATTGATATTTAGGAAGTACAGTTGAACACAGGAAATCCTGGCACACCTCGCTTTCTGCGCTGCCAGATTTTGGTTAGCCATGAACCTGTAGAAGAAGCTGCCACTGTGTCTGTAATGTTGAAGTCAGCGTAACCTTCTTGACCTCGATAAGTTGGGAAATGCAATGTTAATTCCCCCCCCCCCCCGATCCTGATAATACACCACTACTCTCAAAACTGACCCTTTCTTACACTATAGTCCATTTCTTTTAGCGATGCATATTTGCACCGACTCGCAGCGGTGCCCTTTTACCTCGGAAAAGTTTCCGGATCGCTGATTGGTTGACGAGATAATTCCAACCAATCAGCGATCACGAAACTTTTCCGAGCTAAAAGGGCACCGCCTCGAGTCGGTGCAAATATGCATCGCTAAAAGAAATGGACTATAGATGTTTGGCCACTTTCTGCACAGTTTTGGTGTGACGGGCTGCACATCCTCAAAGCAAGTTGTGCTATGAATTCCTGGGTCCAACTGTACATGTTGCCAACTGGAATTAGCATTTAAAGCAGAAACAACCAATTTAGATCGTTATAATGATTTGCTGTTTTAGTTGTTTTAACAAATTTTCATTTTAATGAATTGAAGCAACTGTCAAGATGGACAGTTTATTCAAATACATCATTAACAAGTGTAGATGAAATGAGCTATCATCATAAAATAGAGAAAATGATACAGAGACCTTAAATGGTGAAGATCTGCCATGTTAATTTTGAGCACGATGGGGTACCTGTTATCAATGTTTATTACTCTCACATGTGTAAAAAAGCCGTAAAGAATTAATGAATCAACAAATTGAAATAGATTGATGATTTTATAATCTTAATAATCATAATGCTATATTGATTTATAAGAATATTTACTACGATTAGCATGAACCTATTTCGACTTTTGAAGTCAACTGCTACAATGAGAAAGGTCGAAAAAGATACGATGCATCATTATTTTGCAATTACAGTTCAATTGAGATAAGCAACTTGAAGGAGCATTACCCAAATGCAATCGACAGATCTTCCAAGATTGTATCGTAACGACCCAGGGTCATTAGGGCAGCCTTAATTGTTGTGACCTAGTTTCTGAGTTCGTTTCATTGCATTCTTGATTTAAATGGGAATATTACTCATTGAATATTCCTTGTTTTTCGGCTTTCATTTATGTGCTATTTTTTCACTTGTTTATTTTTTATTTATTTTTATTTTTGATAAACTTTGCTTTTCCATTTTTTTTTATCTTTCCGTTTCAGTTTATCTGTATTTTCTTTAAGAAGATTGTTTGCATACCTTCACTGTTTAATTTCTAATTTGTTTGAATAATTTTTGATTTCTTAATCTTCTCTCTTCCTACATTTCTACTCTTTCACTAATATTTTATATATTTTTTATCTCAATATCTATGGCCATTTTGTTCATCTTTACTCTATTAATTTTTGTTGCGTAATCTTGCTTTCGTATTTCAAAACCTGAAAATCATAGGAAGCACTATGCTTTTGAAGCAATGTTAAAAGTTAGAACTATAATTTCTAAGTACTCAATTGCTATTTGCTATTTATAAGGGTACGAAAACACCTAGGTCACAACATTGAAGTGAATAAGTCGAGGTGTAAGAAGAAATCCTTTTAGAAAAATGTGAATGCGAAGAAAAGTAGAGTTGGTTTGATGTAATGTAAGATATAAGAAAGAATTGACACCCGGATGGATGCTAATCTGACAATAGAAGAGAACGTTATTGAAGAATGATACAAAAATGCGATAAAATTATGCAAGTTGTTGTTTGGTTATTGTTAGTGTCACTAAGAAAAGTCTATAATTAGTCGGTGAATGTGATCAGCTTTACAGTGTTGAAACAATAGGGTAAACTGAGGTAAAACTACATAAAGTATATAACCTTTCAAGTATTCTCGGAAAGGTACTAATTAAGAATTTATCTGCTTATAAAATACATCGTTGATGATTAGCATTGTGTGAAGGGCAAACATTGGATGTGTCTGTTGGACTTTTATTAATTAGGAAATATTCCTGTGAAAGGATGACTCAAAGGTTTAAGCTTGTGTCATTCAAGTATTTTTGGAAGGCAAGTGACCGCCACACAAGGTGGAAAGTGTTGAGCCTGTAATATATACAGTGTTTCATATAGAGGCCTGTCGAGTATTCATCGTGATGGTTTGAGAGTTTACAATAATTAGTTTGAGGATAAGCATAAACTTTTCTCCATAATCAATTGCTATGGTTGTTAATGTGCTTGTGAATTGAATAACGATTCGCCTTCAGGAGAGAAGGATCTGTACAATCGGACACAGAAATTCTCGGCACACCAACCTATCACACTTATTTGCACGACGCGTAAATCAAACAGTTAAGTGTAGGGAAAGATGGTATCAGTGGTCGGCGGGGTTACACACAGAAACTCCCCGTTCAGTGATGGTGTAACAGGGTGCACATCCTCAGAGCGAGGTCTGCCAGGAACTCCTGCGTCCAACTTTGAAAAGAATGATGTGAGGGAAGAAAAAATAGCTGAGATATTCATTTCCACTTGTTAGTGGACTGCAGGAAGAATTCAATACGTTCGTAAGGAGAGATGATTAAAAGAAATCTTGCCAAGAAAAATGTGAAATTTAGTGAGAAGAACGATTGATTTGAAGCGAGGGCAAAGTAAGAATGGAAAATGTTGTGGTAGCCTTTTGGAAACGCCCCTGTATAACAATATGTTGGATGGGTGTTGGGAGACCTGCTCTAGCTTGATAGTTTCTCGCCATCCTTGGGAGAGCCTATTGGTCTCTCAGCTGAGTCATCAGTAGCCATTGCCTGGCCCTATCTGGTCTTAGCTTTATTGAGAGTGGACTTGGACAATGATTATATGTATACATGGACAGTCTTTAGGTCATTCATTACCCTGTCTCTAGGGTAATGTCCTGTCTCGAGAGCGTAGCCCTTTCTCTAGGTCATTGTCCAGTCCCTTGTCTCTGCCAAATATAGACTATCTTTAAAAACCTTTAAATCAGTGGAAATAAATATTCTTGGTGAAAGCAAAGTAAGATGGCAAGTCAGGCAAAATGTTAACGTTATTATAGTATGTAGGTTCGGTAAGAATGATCGATGAAACCCCTGAGACATGAGATAACTTAGAAGAATGTCAAATAAGACCAACATTTGACAGTGAGTATTAAGTTTTAAGCAAGGTCTTCCTCATAGTGAAATGATTGTGCAAGACTCTTGAGCATAATTAGCTTGTAAGAGAAGTGAGATGATGAATGTGCATGAGATAGACAAATATATGGATGATGAATATGCAGGATAGAGATGTTAAATCATAAGATTAATTGTTTTCATGATATTCAAGTAAAGAAAGAGTGATAAAAATATAAATAAAAATATAATGAAGGAATTTACTCCTAAGAAATCTAATAAGCTTATTATGATCTTATATCCCTTTCAGAAATGAGATACCTTAAATTGGTGAAAGGGTTTGTGTATCACCATGATCAGCAAAGCTGTACTAGTCAGGGCCACCTACACTTGGTTGATTTGTTGTGAGCTTTCAAGACAAAAATCGCCCACCATCACCAATCCGTAGTCGGCCAGTGTTGTGATGAAAACTTGCCAAACTCCAGAGTCTGTAGTAGACTAGAAACTGCTGCATTTGTTGTTGCTGTACACTAATATATATATATATATATATATATATATATATATATATATATATATATATATTATATGTGTATATATATTATATATGTGTATATATATATATGTTATATATGTGTATATATATATATATATATATATATATATATATATATATATATATATATATATATATATGTATATATATATCATCATCATCATCCCCTACGCCTATTGACGAAAAGGGCATCGGTTAGATTTCAGTACTTCTCTATTCATCATCTCCTACTTAGAGCTTCACAGTCCTCAGCCATGTAGGCCTGGGTCTTCCAACTCTTCTAGTTCCTTGTGGAGCCCAGCTGAACATTTGGTAAACTAATCTCTCTTTGGGAGTGCGAGGAGCATACCCAAACCATATCCATTTACCCCTCATCATGATCTCATCTACATATGGCACTCGAGTAATCTCTTTAATGTTTCATTTCTAATCCTGTCCCGCCATTCAACTCCCAATATCCTTCTGAGAGCTTTGTTCTCAAATCTACTAAATCTATATGGCTCATGTCCATATATATATATATATATATATATATATATATATATATATATATATATATATATATATATATATATATATATATATATATACACACACACACAGCTGTGAGTGATAGCCATGAGTGTTAGACTTAAAAGTAAATGTGTTTATGGTTATTACAACTAATAAACAATGCTTTTGACTTTTTAAGATTTTAAATCCCTCCCCCCCCGCGTTTTTTTATATTCTATAAGTAGTTATTTCATATTTTAGAGAAAACGAAAGAATAATATTCGAATTTTTGGGTCTTTAAAGAGGACTGGGATTTTTTTTTTCTGAGAAGGTTAAAAAGAATTATAAAATAAACTTTTTGTTTTTCATAAGGGCAAGATTTGAAAACCAAAGATACTAAAGAAGTCAATACGAAGAGGATATATACTCAATTATTTGGTTTAGTACGTTTCGTACATTATAGTAAGAAACTTTTTCTTTTTTTCTTTTTCTTTGGTATATCCATCTCAAGGATATTTTTTTCCCAAATGATACTCTTCGGGATCTTGTGGATATTTCTTGCATTATTATCTTCATAGAAATAAATCCTTCGGATTACGATAAGAATTGAAAGGCTCGACTCTTATCTCCTAATTTTTTTCATTCTTAAAGTACTCTTTGTCCTTCACCCCTTGCTTATTATAATATTTACCCCTTAAGATACAGCGTTTATTATAATCTTGTATATCACTCTCAGAATTTTTATTTCTCTATTTCTGTCTGGTCTGTCTTATCATCTCTCATTCCACTCGACCTTTCTTCCCTATGTCTGACATTAGCTGTCCGTCAACTGTCGAATTGTCTGCATCGATAGCTTTTGCAGTTAATGGATGAACCTTTAGGGGAGGGTGTGTATGTGAGTGAGCTGGAATGGGGTTGGGTGGGATGGGCGGTTGAGCCATGCAGGGGTCGGGTGTAGGGGGGGTGGAGGTCTCATGTGTGTGTTTTTAGCCATCGGGTGAAGGTCGGGTAGGAAGGAGGGACGAAGAGAAGGCAAGTTCCAGGGCACTGTTGCTAGTCCCAATGGGGGTCTATGCTCGACTGCGCTCACGAGGTTTGCTTTTTCTTTTCGAGTGATTGAATTCCTAGGGTTGAGACAGATGTTTGTATTCGGAAGCTTGTATTCAATCCAGGTTGTCTAAGACAGATGCTGCTTAAATTCAGAGAATAGAATTCAGTGTTGAAGGCAGGTGATTGAATCTTATGGAGTGAAGCCAAATAATTGATTTCCAAGACTTAGAAACAGATTTTTTTAATCCTAAGTGATTGAATGCTGGGGATTGACGGCAAATGTTTGAATCCTGAGGGTTTAATTCAAGTGATTGAAATCAGAGGGTTGAAGGCAGATGTTTGAATCCGAAGGGTTTAATTCAAATCATTATTATCAGAGGGTTGAAGGCAGATGTTTCAATCCCTATGCATGAAGGCAGATATTTGAATTCCAAAAGTTGAGTTAAAGTGATTGAATTCTGAGGATTGCAGGGAGATGTTTGAACCCGAAGGTTGAAGACAGATGTATGTATTCTAAGGGTTGAATTTAAATTTTGAAGAGTTGAGGGCAGATGCTTGAACTCTATGGGTTGAATTGAAGTGATTGAATTTGAGGTTTGAACGCAGATGTTTAAATCCCAAATGTTTGTTTAAATTGATTGAGTCCTAAGGGTTGAAGGCGGATGTTTGAATCCCAAGGTTTGAATTCAAATTTCCAAGAGTTGAAGGCGGATGTTGGAATTGCAAGGGTTGAATTCAAGTAATTGAAATCAAAGGGTTGAATTCAAGTGTTTAGATCCCAAAGGTTTAAGGCAGGTGTTTAAATTCGTATGGTTGAATTCATATTTCGGAGAGTTGAAGGTAGATGTTGGAATCCAAAGGGTTGAATTCAAGTGATTAAATTCCGATGGTTGAAGGCAAGTGTTTTAATTCCAAAGATTGAATTCAAATGAATAAATACTGAAAGTTGAAACCAAAGAATTGAAATCAAGAGATTGAACTCCGAGGGATGAAATCAGATGTTTGAAGCCAAAGGATTGAAATCAAGCAATTGACTCCCGAGGGTTGAGAGTAGATGTTTGAAGCCAAATAATTGAATTCAAGTGATTGAATTCCGAGGGCTAAGAGTAAATGTTTGAAGCCAAATAATTGAATTCAAGGGATTTAATCCGAGGGTTGAAAGCAGATGTTTGAAGCCAAAAGATTGAATCAAGTAAATGAATTCCAAGGGTTGAAAGTAGAACTTTGAAGCCAAAGGATTGAAATCGAGTGATTGAATTCCGAGGGTTGAAATCAGATGTTTGTAGCTAAAGGATTGAAATCAAGTAAATGAATCCCGAGGGTTGAAAGTAGATGTTTGAAGCCAAAGGTTTGAAACAAAGTGATTGAATTCGGAGGGTTAAAAGTAGAACTTCGAAGTGATTGAATTCCGAGGGTTGATGGCAGATGTTTGAAGCCAAAGGATTGGAATCAAGAGATTGAATTCCGAGGGTTTAAAGCACATGTTTAAAGACCAAGGATTGAAATGAAGTGATTGAATTCCAAGGGCTGAAAGTAGAAGTTTGAAGCCAAAGCATTGCAATCACATGATTGCATTCCAAGGCCTGAAAGTAGATTTTTGAAGCCAAAGGATTGAAATAAAGTGATTGAATTCCGAGAGTTGAAAGTAGAACTTTGAAGCCAAAAGTTTGAAATCAAGGGATTGAATTCCAAGGCCTGAAAGTAGAAGTTTGAAGCCAAAGCATTACAATCAAGTGATTGAATTCCGAGAGTTGATGGCAGATGGTTGAAGCCAAAAGATTGAAATCAAGTGATTGAATTCAGAGGGTTTAAAGCACATGTTTGAAGCCAAAGGATAGAAATCAAGTGATTGAATTCCAAGGGCTGAAAGTCAGTTTTTGAAGCCAAAGCATTGCAATCAATTAATTGAATTACGAGGGTATAAAGCAGATGTTTGAAGCCAAAGGTTTGAAATAAAGTGATTGAACTCAGAGTGTTGAAAGTAGATGTTTGAAGCCATAGGATAGAAATCAAGTAATTTAATTCCGATGGTTGAGAGTAGATGTTTGAAGCCAAATGATTGAATTCCAGTGATTAAATTCCAAGAGCTGAAAGTAGAAGTTTGAAGCCAAAGGATTGAAATCAAGTGATTGAATTTCGAGGGTTGAAAGTAGAAGTTTGAAGCCAAAGGATTGAAATCAATTGATTGAATTCCAAGGGCTGAAAGTAGAAGCTTGAAGACAAAGAATTGAAATAAAGTAAATGAATTCTGAGGGTTGGAATTAGTTTTTTGAAGCCAAAGGATTAAAATCAAGAAATTGAATTCCAATGGCTGAAAGTAAAAGTCTGAAGTCAAAGGATTGAAATCAAGTGATTGAATTCCAAGGGTTGAAAGTAAATGTTTGAAGCCAAAAGATTAAAATCAAGTAAATGAATTCCGAGGGTTGAAAGTCGATTTTTGAAGGCAAAGGATTGAAATCAAGTGATTGAACTTTGAGGGTTGAAAGTAGTAGTTTGAAATCAAGTGATTGAATTCCGAGGGTTGAAAGCAGATGTTTGAAGCCAAAGGATTGGAATCAAGTGATTGAATTCCGCTGGTTGAAAGCAGATGTTTGAAGCCATAGGATTGAAATTAAGTGATTGAATTCGGAGGATTGAAAGTAGAGCTTTGAAGCCAAAGGATTGAAATCAAGTGATTGAATTCCAAGGGTTGAAAGTAAATGTTTGAAGCCAAAAGATTAAAATCAAGTAAATGAATTCCGAGGGTTGAAAGTCGATTTTTGAAGGCAAAGGATTGAAATCAAGTGATTGAACTTTGAGGGTTGAAAGTAGTAGTTTGAAATCAAGTGATTGAATTCCGAGGGTTGAAAGCAGATGTTTGAAGCCAAAGGATTGGAATCAAGTGATTGAATTCCGCTGGTTGAAAGCAGATGTTTGAAGCCAAAGGATTGAAATCAAGTGATTGAATTCCAAGGGCTGAAAGTACAAATTTGAAACCAAAGCATTACAATCAAGTGATTGAATTCCGAGGGTTGAAAGCGGATGTTTGAATCCCAAGGATTGAAATCAAGCTTGAATTCTGATGGTTGAAAGCAGATGTTTGAAGCCAAAGGATTGAAATTAAGTGATTGAATTCCAAGGTCTGAAAGTAGATGTTTGAAGCCAAAGGATTGAAATCAAGTGATTGAATTTCGAGGGTAGAAAGCAAATGTTTGAAGCCCAAGGATTTAAATCAAGTGAATGATATCAGAGGGTTGAAAGCAGATGTTTGAAGCCAAAGGATAGAAATCAAGTGATTGAATTCTGGGGGTCGAAAGTATATGTTTGAAGCACAAGGATTGAAATCAAGTGATTGAATTTCGAGGGTAAAAAGCAGATGTTTGAATCCCAAGGATTGAAATCAAGTGATTGATATCAGAGGGTTGAAAGCAGATGTTTGAAGCCAAAGGATAGAAATCAAGTGATTGAATTCTGGGGGTTGAAAGTAGATGTTTGAAGCACAAGGATTGAAATCAAGTGATTGAATTTCGAGGGTAGAAAGCAGATGTTTGAAGCCCAAGGATTGAAATCAAGTGATTGATATCAGAGGGTTGAAAGCAGATGTTTGAAGCCAAAGGATAGAAATCAAGTGATTGAATTCTGGGGGTTGAAATTAGATGTTTGAAGCACAAGGATTGAAATCAAGTGATTGAATTTCGAGGGTAAAAAGCAGATGTTTGAAGGCCAAGGATTGAAATCAAGTGATTGATATCAGAGGGTTGAAAGCAGATATTTGAAGCCAAAGGATAGAAATCAAGTGATTGAATTCTGGGGGTTGAAATTAGATGTTTGAAGCACAAGGATTGAAATCAAGTGATTGAATTTCGAGGGTAAAAAGCAGATGTTTGAAGGCCAAGGATTGAAATCAAGTGAATGATATCAGAGGGTTGAAAGCAGATGTTTGAAGCCAAAGGTTAGAAATCAAGTGATTGAATTCTGGGGGTTGAAAGTAGATGTTTGAAGCACAAGGATTGAAATCAAGTGATTGAATTTCGAGGGTAAAAAGCAGATGTTTGAAGGCCAAGGATTGAAATCAAGTGATTGATATCAGAGGGTTGAAAGCAGATGTTTGAAGCCAAAGGATAGAAATCAAGTGATTGAATTCTGGGGGTTGAAAGTAGATGTTTGAAGCACAAGGATTGAAATCAAGTGATTGAATTTCGAGGGTAGAAAGCAGATGTTTGAAGGCCAAGGATTGAAATCAAGTGATTGATATCAGAGGGTTGAAAGCAGATGTTTGAAGCCAAAGGATAGAAATCAAGTGATTGAATTCTGGGGGTTGAAATTAGATGTTTGAAGCACAAGGATTGAAATAAAGTGATTGAATTTCGAGGGTAAAAAGCATATGTTTGAAGGCCAAGGATTGAAATCAAGTGATTGATATCAGAGGGTTGAAAGCAGATATTTGAAGCCAAAGGATAGAAATCAAGTGATTGAATTCTGGGGGTTGAAAGTAGATGTTTGAAGCACAAGGATTGAAATCAAGTGATTGAATTTCGAGGATAAAAAGCAGATGTTTGAAGCCCAAGGATTGAAATCAAGTGATTGATATCATAGGGTTGAAAGCAGATGTTTGAAGCCAAAGGATAGAAATCAAGTGATTGAATTCTGGGGGTTGAAAGTAGATGTTTGAAGCACAAGGATTGAAATCAGGTGATTGAATTTCGAGGATAAAAAGCAGATGTTTGAAGCCCAAGGATTGAAATCAGGTGATTGAATTCCGGGGGTTGAAAGCAGATATTTGAAGCCAAAGGATTGAAATGAAATTATTGAATTCCGAGAGTAAGAAACAAACATTTTACCCTGAGTGTTAAATGCGATTGAATGAAGTATGAATATTGAGTTTATTTGTTTAAATTTTAGGGGTTAAAGTCACATGTAATTACATCGAATGGTTGATTGGTTGCGATTGATTGATTGATAGGGTGATGATTTTTATGTTGTGAATTATCAGAGTTTAAGATAAATATTTTTTTAAGATGACTGAATTCAACTGATTGATTGCCGAGGTGATGAAAATGAAGATTTTGAGTTCAGGGAGTTAAAGTCAAATATTTGAAATTGTGACGAGTAAATTCAGGCGATTACATTTTAAAATGTAGATGTAAATATTGACATTGTGAGATGATATCAGGCGATTGAATTTATCGGAATATATTTGTGTGATTGTATTCAAGGGAGTGGAGTGAAGGGCATTAAGTTGGAGGATTCCTGGGGATGGAACTAAACTAATATAATATCGTGGGCATCATTTTGGTGAGTGCATCTAGAGCATTTTGGTGGAATTTTGAATTATTTTTGTTTTTCCCCTGATGCTGAACGAATATTCTGTTGTATTGTAGAAAGTCATAATTGCGTTACTCTTTGGTGTGTTGTACAGTAATTACAACTCGGGATTCTTACACGCAGCATTAATGACCCTAGAACTCTGTCTCCATAGAATTGGCATTACCTTATGCTGCATTGCGATGTGCAGCATCCTACTTGAAGCTCTTCGTTAACCCTAATGCTACACTACAGCCTGATGCACATTTGCAGCATTCATTATGTATCATTTTGATGGTATATATTGATAATCCCATCAAGAAAATTGCCTTGAAGCTTATCCACCTTCCTAAATGCAGCTTTGTATTTTGCAATGTTTGTCCTTATTGTGCTGTATGACGATGTCCATGTAGCTCTTGTTTAGAAATTTCCACCATGCCGTTTCCCTGCATTGTGCAGCATCCCGTAATGTGGATAACTGCTGCGCAGCATCCTCGCTTACAGCATCCAGTTATGCGTCCAACAACTTTGCAACGACGTTAACTCTGTGTTGGGTTTTCGGGTGACTGAATTCAGGTAGCACTTTGCGGGGCCATTTAAAAAAGTGCAATGATTTGTTGAACATTATCTCTCTCCATGAGAGACAGAGAGAGAGAGAGAGAGAGAGAGAGAGAGAGAGAGAGAGAGAGAGAGAGAGAGAGAGCGCCGTAACAGTAATAATGAACAGGTTATGATCGGCTCCTAATTGCAGCTGACCATTAACAACAATCAAGTAATGCATATCGTCGTGCCACTCAGGGTAATCATATCAGCTCTGATTTTCACGAAGAAATGGCTGAAGAGGAGATG
>NC_090762.1:65458524-65463524 GCF_036898095.1 Palaemon carinicauda | reverse complement strand
TGCACAATTTTATTGTTGTTTCTATATTTTCTATTGTTTTTTTTTTTTCGTATGAAGTAAAGGAGGAAATGTTTGTGGAATTCGTAGGCAAGTCACCAGACGTAAACTCAGTTTGGGACAAACCTGAATTTCAAGACGTCTTCAGAAATAATGTGCCAGGCGTCACGAATATCAGGTGTCGTGAGCAATGTTTGTAGTCATAGCTGCTGCATTAATTGATTATTTAACCTATTTTGAGCTAAATAAATGACTGTCATACTTATTTTATATGCTTGCAATGTAATGTAATAATTGTTGGACGATATTGGTCTTACACACCATTTCATAAGCTTACGCTACAAAACTACGTAATTAGGTTCTTTGATATAATCGATGTTTTAACTCACGGCCCTGGCTGGGTAGAAATATTTATCATTAAAGGAAATTCCCTGTGGATCTGGGGATACCATGGCTGAGCGAATACGGTATTAGAAGTGTATTTGTGGCTGATTTAAAAAAAATGAAAATCTCAAGCAAATCACTAGTCATAGTGATAAAATATCTTATCATCATCATCTCTTACGCTTCTTTCCTTTAGTTCTCTATTACGTGTTCGTAATAATGAAAAAAATAATGACGATGATTATAGTAATAATAATAAACCAATCAATGAGGCCAACTTAATACAGCAAAGAAATAAACTCGTTTCCCATTGTCATGACGTCACAGTTCACTCAGTTACTCGGCAAGACAAAGGGCCTCGGTAAGATTTCGCCAGTCATCTCTATCTTGAGCTTTAAATTCAATACTTCTCAATTCATCATCTAGTTCACGCTTCAAAGTCCTCAGCCATGTAGGTCTGGGTCTTCCAACTCTTATAGTGCCTGGTAGAGCCCAGCTGAACGTTTGGTGAACTAATCTCTCTTGGGGAATGCGAAGAGCATGCCCAAACCATCTCCATCTACCCCTCCGTTGTCTTTTATTTTACTTAAGTTAGCAACAAGACGTTATTTCTGCACTAGGAGTATTGATAATGTTACTCCATTGGGTAACTGTGCTTGTGGTAGCACTAGCCCTGTTGATTACTGCCCAGTTTCCACTACTCCCATATTATCTAAAGTTTTGATAAGTATGCTGGAGGTAATCATCTGTTCCCTAGTTTGCAGTTTGGCTTTTTCAAAGCCCTTGGATCATGTAATTCCTGCTTACTATTTCCATTCGATGTCAGGATGGTAGAAAAACCCAAAATCAATCAATCTTACAATTTCCAATGCTGTAAAAAATCCTTTGATTGTGGTCAGGAAACTCGTATGATTAGCCTTGATTTTAGTGCTGTCTTTGGCCTGTTAACCATAAGACCCTTGTTTTTAAACTTGAACTAAGTAGGTGAGCCCTTTCTTAGCATTATCATTGAATTCTTAAGTAATAGATTTCAGAATAGTTGCTCGTGGACACCACAGTGACCATTGGAATTTAATGCATTATTCCTTAGGGCAGTGTTCTTAGCCTGGTACCTTTTTTATGATACACAGTATATACAAGATAATGGTTTGGTCTTGAAAACAAACTGTTGCATATGGAGATGATGCTACTCTTTTTCTCTCAATTCCGTCTCCTAAATGTAGATCTGTGGTTGCTAAATTCCTTAACAGAAATCTAGCCAAAATTAGTGGATATTGTAGTTATGGGGAATGAACATGAACCCTAACTAAACTCAAAGTATAGTTTAAATAGGTCAAGGACAACGGCTCTTCGACATCCAGATGTTTCACTGAAAATGTCTCTGTAACTGCTTGGAATTCTACATGTGATTCTTGATTGGAAATTTACTTATGGGAAACTTCTCTGGTCTGTGTTTTCAATTGCTGAAAAAAAATTGGAGTGTCGAGAAAGTTTTCTAAGATTTTCAATGATCACTTAATCCTCAGAATGATTTTTATACTTTTTTATTTCTTTTATTATGCCGTATTTCTATTTTTTGATGTCAGATCTTTAAAAAGGTCGCCCATGAATGGTAGAGGCAAGGGACAGGGACAATGCCCTAGGCACTGACCGTACATACATATGATCAGTGCCCAAGGCCCCTCTTTAACCAAGCTAGGACAAAGGAGGGCCAAGCAATGGCTGCTGATAACTAGGGTGGTAGACTTATAACCCCCCCCCCCCCCCCTATCCTTACCTCACTTGCGCGGATCTCGAATCCTGTCCAGCAGATCACCAAGCAGGGACTTGTCTATTATATTCCTTATCCATGATCTAGATATTAATAATTGTCACCGTCATTCAGTTAGTTCTTTGTGCATGATATATAGATATTATTATTATTATTATTATTATTATTATTACGAGCTAAGCTACAACCCTAGTTGGAAAAACAAGATGCTATAAGCCCAAGGGCTCCAACAGGGAAAAATAGCCCATTGAGAAAAGGAAATAAGGAAATAAATAAACGATATAAGAAGTAAAGAAAATTAAAATAAAATATTTTAAAAACATTAACAACATCAAAACAGATATTTGATATATAAACTATAAAAGGACTTTTGTAAGCCTGTTCAACATAAAAACATGTTTCAAAATTCTAACCATCCTTTGTATTAAGATCTTCCCAAAGTGAACAGTCTAGTACGTAGTAATAGGTATACAGTTAATTCAAACAGTCTTACCTCCTCTATCTTAAGGCTCAATACTGCACAATGTTCTAGAAGTTTTAATCCAAGTATGATTGTGGAAAGATCACCCTAATCAGGAAGTTGAATCGGTGGAAGTTCAGAAGTTCGTTTGTCAAATCAAAACCTATTCATGTTTTGTTAGGGGAATTTTATGAATCAACATGCAGGGTATCGTAATGCATTGTTATTGATAATTGTTATTTTAATTTGTTGCAAATAGTTTTTTTGACAGATTGATGTACTTCGTTACATGGTTTATAATTTCATGACTGAACTATTTTGTTTGTTACTGATCTTGATATATTTTTATATATTTTCTTAATTTTATTCAGAAATATTTATTTTTTGCCCTGCGGGAGCCCTTTGGATTGTAGCATCATTCTGCTCATAGTTATAGCTTAACTGGTTATAGTAATAAGTTCCCCTATAAGATAGAGTGTCTGGCTATTTATATATACAGTATATATATATATATATATATATATATATATATATATATATACAGTATATATATATATATATATATATATATATATATATATATATATATATATATATATAAATTTATGTGTGTGTGTCTTTCCTGTCCCTCATAGCGGCATTGCCATACGTGTAATCTCGGATAGGGGGAAAAGAGAGTAGTCTTACTCCGGTGATAGGAGGTACCACGAGGTGTACACCGTGTGTGTGTGTATGTATGCGCATCTATCTACATTTATATGCGTCATTTTTTACGGGTAGCTTTCACTATAAATAGCTGTAATTATTATATTTGTCGCTATATCTTTTATACTTTTCTTGGCATGAAATTCCTCATATCAGTCAAACTAATATCAAAACGAGTTTCGAGTAAAGACTTTACTGGATGTGTAATCTATAGGTGAAGCACCTTAAAGTGTGGCCGTAAACCTGAATAAATGGGGAAATTGTGGTCCAAACACCGTAAATTTTGGCCGTGAACCGATGGGGAAATTATCTGCCCAAGCGGTGTAAATTATGATCATAAGCTTCAGTAAATTGCGATAGTAAGGGACCAAGCATCGTTAAGTGTCTAAGCTTTACGGAATTTGGAATTATATGTAGGTTCAAGCACCATAAATTCTGGTCCTAGATTTGAATAATAAGTGATAGAAACTTCTTACATGCCATGTTAATGACCCTGACAATGACCTTTATAATATAATAGATAAGTAGTTGACCCCTGGTTACTCAATTTTTCTGAAACATCTTCGGAGAAATTTTTTGTAACTATATTTGTTCATTTCACTTGATGACTATTCTTTTGCGAGCAAGAGCTCGTGTTGTGTAAGGTTACCTTTATTAAAAACATTTCATTAATCAGAGTGATTTTAGAGAAAATGTGGTGGTTGGGGGTGTGTGTTATGTAGGTGACATTTGCTGCTTCTGCAATAATCTCGGAATTTTAAGTATCTTTGAGAATACTAGCATCATGCATGCTCTTTACACAGACGTATCTGAAGTAGTCTGTGAAGGTTGGTATATTAGTGTATTTTTGAAGGGCTCGTCTTTTGTAGAGTTCATCTCTTAAACGTTACGAGAGGCATGAATATCAGCAAGAACCTTTTGTTGTTGAACTTTTAACTTTTTTTTTAAACCACACTTCAAACTGAATAATATCTAACTTTTCTATTTCCAGATTATCTGATTCAACAATTAAACTCTTTTTTGCCTTCCTTAAATGTCGGTCTTGCGTGATCTACATAGTTTTTTTTTTTTTTTCCACACAAGTTAAAAATAAGCTCCTGGTCGAATTGGACTTACTCTGCAGGTAGCCTCCTGGTGTGAGGATGACTCGTCTCCAGTCCATTTAGAGAGCATTTTGCATATTTACTCACATGAAATAGGTCGTAACTCAAATGTTACAAGAAAACTCCGTAAAATTTATTTTGTTGCCGACTTGGTCTCATTTAGAGGGATGAAACCTTTTGTTAAGAATTACCTAAGGTGTTAAAGACGAGCAGCCATTAAAAGAAGATTCTCTCTCTCTCTCTCTCTCTCTCTCTCTCTCTCTCTCTCTCTCTCAGTAATTGCATTCGAACCATGTAATTTTCTGATGACTGGTTCTTCGAGATCAAACTTTTTACCCTTTACTCTCAGAAA
Source organism: Palaemon carinicauda (assembly GCF_036898095.1). Taxonomy (NCBI): domain Eukaryota; kingdom Metazoa; phylum Arthropoda; class Malacostraca; order Decapoda; family Palaemonidae; genus Palaemon; species Palaemon carinicauda. The sequence continues at coordinate 65,458,752 of NC_090762.1, read as the reverse complement.
CAGGATGAACGTTTTGTACAAAGGCGATGGCCAGATATTTCTGGGAAATTAAGTAGGCTTCTATTTTGAGAAAGTCCGCGGGATTCTTAAGTCTCTGAAGGGTAAATCAAGTTTAGGAGAATAAAAATGGTATGCAACGTTTATGTAGATCAGTCATAGAGACATCATTTCGCGGTACATGTTGCAACGTTTCTTTTATATTTACAGTTATTTGAATAATTTGAATAA
>NC_090762.1:65431024-65456024 GCF_036898095.1 Palaemon carinicauda | reverse complement strand
AATTATGTTTGGAAAATTTCCTAAACCTCACCTTAGTTTAGACATGAAATTGATGCCTTACGACATTGTAATAAACCATTGCATGCAGTGTTTTGATAAAAAAAAAAAAAAAAAAATAGTATAGATTCATTGTGAATTTTTTTCTATTGCGAGGTCATGGTCGGTTTTTAAACATACAATGCATCTAATAGTAATTACAAGTAACTGGATTTTCTCTTGGGGGTCATTGACTTTTCTTGACGCCACTTTACCCTGGATTTAATTAGCCTTTGTCCCGGATGAGTTACAGTTCAATATTTATTGATTCCAAATGGTTCGTGTGGAATATTAAGTGTAAGCAAATAACTGAATTTGTAGTCATCGGGGAATGAATTTTCGTATGCCATGAGCTCTGTTCAAGAGGTACGCTTTTGTAATATTCATTTACAGCTATTATTTCTTTCTCTCTCGCTCTTATTTTATTAATACCACAGGATAGGTTAAATGAAATTAAACATTGTAAAAATTATTGCTAAATACTTGTATTTGTCGTCATTAACACCGATATTTTTTTTAACATAATATCTATATAAGCACCACATATTTTGCATCCGGAAAGATGCAGGTAAGTTTTGGAACCCGGTGGGGAGAGAGAGAGAGAGAGAGAGAGAGAGAGAGAGAGAGAGAGAGAGAGACTATATAAATCTTGAATGGTAATCCTATGAATTATTATCACCATTAACGAGCTATGTGGTTGTCAAGTGGCGAGGTAGAAAGGCGTATACCCGACCTTATGTACCGTGAAGCAAATTGATCTACACTTTCGCCCCCATTGCCGAAACTTGAGCCTCCTTTAGCTGTCATGATAACCCCGGGTCACAATACGGCCCTGCCATCCTTGGTTGGCATGTTAGATATGGCCGGGATTGGAATGCCAAGCAGAGTCGCGAGTTGCCTGTTCAGGATCTGGTTACAGCATTTAATTTTACATCGGCTGCTTTTACTTCAGCTTATCTGGTGGCAAATTTCTCCCAAGTATTTGGCGGGATGTCTTGATGTGTCCTTTCCTTTCTTTTTGAGAGAGCAATGCCTTGATCAGGCTAGGAAGCAGAGGCTTTAGGTAAACTTGGAAATGCATTAAGATGTCCTTAAGTGGAATTGTGTTGCCTAAGATTGACAGATCTCGTGGTGAAGAATTTTGGTTACATTTTCATTAAAGTTATGCCTCGAATCATTGACACACACACACACACACACACACACACACACATATATATATATATATATATATATATATATAAATATATATATATATATATATTGAGAGAGAGAGAGAGAGAGAGAGAGAGAGAGAGAGAGAGAGAGAGAGAGAGAGAGAGAGAGAGAGAATTCTGTATTGTAAGATTGCTCTCTCTCTCAATTCTGTATTGTAAGATTGCTCTCTCTCTCTCTCTCTCTCTCTCTCTCTCTCTCTCTCTCTCTCTCTCTGATTTTATTTCAAATATGAAATCTTGAACGATTACTTTTCCAGAATATTCTAAAATATTCGCTTTTAATTGAACTCATAAAGCATAGAAGCCAAGGAATGTGGAAAGACATATCTGTGCTGTGACATTCTATCAAAATAGACAAGTCCGGTTTCACATTCTTACTCAATTTATCTCTTAGAGTTAGGATAAAGAATTGGAGAATATGTATATATATATATATATATATATATATATATATATATATATATATGTATATATATATATATATATATATATATATATATATATATATATATATATATATATATTTTACGTATATATATAAATATATATATATATATATATATATATATATATATATATAGTATGTATGTATGTATGTTTATATATGTGTGTATATACAGTATATAATCATTTTACCTTTTTTCCCTTTGATATATCTAGGTAGTAGTTTGGCTAGGGGACCGGCCACCCATTGAGATATTACCGCTAGAGTAATTGTGTTCTTTAACTGGCCATATAATACTACATTGAATCCCTCTCTCTGGTTACTGCTCATTTTTTCTTTGCTTACATATATACTGAATAGTCTGGCATATTCCTTGTATATTCTGCTCTTTTCTCATACAGCTGACAACACTAAGATATCCGAAAAATTCTTCTTCACTCAATGGGTTAACTACTGCACTGTAATTGTTCATTGACTACTTTCCTTTTGGCAAAGGTAGAAAAGACACTTTTGCTATAATAAGGAGCTCTTCTAGGAGGACACTCCAAAATCAAAACATTGTTGGTCTTGGACAATTCCATAGCCTCTGTACTACGGTCTTTTACTGTCTTGGGGTAGAGTTCGATTGCTTGAGGGTACACTCAGGCACTTTAGTCTATAGCCAGGCTGACACTTGCACGAATTTGTGGCACGCGTTGTCACGACTCGAGTCGTGAACTAGCGTGAACTCGTCGTGAACTGGCGTGAAGTGTTCGTAAACCTGTAGTGACATCGTGGCATGTCGTGACGAGAATTTTGAAATGTTCAAAATTTTGGGAACTCGTCGGGACATTGCAGGAAGTGCGCAAACTATGCGTGAACTCGTCATGAACTCGTCGTGCCAGTTCGTGTCAATGTGGACAGGTCAGCTGTGATTCTTTTTTTTTTTTCTTTTTTTTCTTTTGATCTTCCTGATCGTGCCACAAAATGTCACGACATGCCACGACAAATTCGTGGCAAAAGTCTTGCAAGTGTCAGGTTACCATATGTTTTATCATTTCCTTTCCTCTCTGGGCTATTTTCCCGGTTGGAACCCTTTGGCTTAGAGCGTCCTGCTTTTCCAACTGATAATAATCAATTCTCAAATCCACGCCCTTTTCCTTGACTATAGCAAATGCTGGTACTCAATTTCGTTGGAGAACTATGTGGACGGTAACATGGCTTATAACGCTATTATAGGCATGTAAACCTGAGAAGTAACCCAGTCAGCCAAGGCTTCAACAACACACACGCACACACACACACACACATATATATATATATATATTTATATATATATATATATTTATATATATATATATATATATATATATATATATATATATATATATATATATATATATATATACACTAAGAATGACAGAAAGGGTTTCTAGAGATTGAAAAAGAACCAGGTGAAGAAATAGAAGACGAAATATTGAGTAACTAAGAAAATTTTCGGATGTGGACTGACATAGAAAGACCAGACGCGAGTGTAACGACATGCCTGAGGCCTTTGTCTGGCAGTGGACTAGTCACGATATATATATATATATATATATATATATATATATATATATATATATATGTATATTATATAATGTGCGTGCAATGGGTTTTTTCATTACGTTCCTTGTCTTCTGATCGATAAATTAAAATTAGCTACACTGAACCGATTAGTTCATGGAAAAAATGGACGCTTCTGAAGACCCTTTACTGTCATCTCCATCCTTGTATACGTTGTGCTACCAAATGAAAGAATTTATATATATATATATATATATATATATATATATATATATATATATATATATATACACACATATACTTATAGTCATAAGTTTATCTGTATGTATTTATGTATGTATGCACACACATACACACACACATATATATACACAAAAATTGTGTGTATGTGTGTAAATGTATATTTCCTTTTATGTACATACATATATATTATATATGTATATTTTCATGTATATATATATATATATATATATATATATATACACATACATACATATATATATATATATATATATATATATATATATATATATATATATATATACTGTACACTACTACTACTACTACTACTACTACTACTACTACTACGAGAGAGAGAGAGAGAGAGAGAGAGAGAGAGAGAGAGAGAGAGAGAGAGAGAGAGAGAGAGCTTGTCTCGGTATAATATTCTTGCTACTAATGAGTGACTGGCCTAAAACTTAATGTCACTTGTATACGCTCACATCACAGTAAAGATGTTCAATTGTATTTTATTATGATTTCTTTTGTTGTAAGGTATATCAAAAGGCACAGGTATCATAACTCCACATCCCCTGAGTCGGAAAAGTATAATACTTTACCCTTGTCACCAATGGATAGAAAAGTAAGATTAGGATTTGTTCTGTAATAAGGTTTTATATGCAATATGCTTTTCCTCACATTCTTGGCCCCTGATGTATTTTGTTCTGGGATATGCACGTGAGTCTGTCGTCTGATATTATGCCCTTACTAATGATGTGCTCCAATAATTTTAGATGTAACTATAATTTTGCTTTGCTTTATTTGAAAGTCATTCTAAACAAGTAGAAAATATCAGAAATTGGAGTCGATGGAATTTTATTTTAAAGGTATTATAATATTCCATCCTTTGGAAGTGGGCAATAATCTTTCATGCTTAGAGTTGACTATATAAAGAAGTGAGAAATACTTCCCCAACTAATTTTCATACAGACCTATTACCATCAAATTATCATATTACGTCAGAATTTTAGGGGCACTGAGTTGAGAGTATGTCTTCGCCACGCCAAGCAATCTTATTTTGCTCTCGACTCCATTGCTTACTTGTTCGTCGCAAAATCCTCTATTTTGGCGAAGACGATTGCGGGTGGCATGTTAAATGCTGTATGTCTTCAAATACTACAACTACGACTTACTCTGTTTTCACTGCGTTTTATTCGTAAAGGCTGAATATTTTTCTTCAGGAAATGATAAACCAATGTTTCAACGGAAGGGATATGGCCATTTGCTGTTTTTAACATGAACGCTTCTAATATTTCCTTCTTATTGCTTTTAAATGCCATATTTTTCGATTTTAGAAATATGAACACACCAAACAAAGGCTAAAAAGAATATTGGATTATCTGATTAAGATCATTTAAAGGAATGGTAACATGTTTTGGTTTTTGGTAGTTAGGATATGGAGAGGCAAGTCTATATCTATAGATTTAATTCCACTTAGAAAGATTATTTTCTTGAATGCTTCATAAATGACACGCTCAATACCCCGGACTCATTTGCTTTTATATGTATTCATGTAAATACATGTTTCTGTTTATGTGTACTTCATTATGTTTATTTTGCTGCTGACAAAATGATACAAAAAATCTTAACAATTTACACCATTTTTTATACTCCCTTGTTAATCCTGTTCAGGTCCTTAGGAGCTATTTTTGATATTCTGATAACTCATCGTGCATTTGTATGTCCGTAGAAAAGATAACTAAAGGCTTTTTATATACCTGTTGGGAAAGAGTGACTTGCAGTTTGCAGCTCATTATATTTGCATCACTAAGAACAAGGCAGAATAAATATTTGAAGCATAAGGACGAACAATATTTTACTTTGTGGAAGTAATTAGAAATGAATTGAAATTATGTATGTATATATATATATGTGTGTGTATATATATATATATATATATATATATATATATATATATATATATATATATATATATATATATATATATATGTTGCTATCACAGTAATCATTAATGAGTCGAAGTCACAAACTTTTCTTAGAGAATTAAAGGAGAAGACTTCCTGAAAACGATGATGTTATTGATTTTCAATATTATGAAAAAATGCAATAATATCACCTTTATTGAATATTAATTATTGATAAAAATACACTCATAATGCAAGTCTAGTGGCCCAACAAAACTTTGTAGTCATATATTTTGTTTACGAAATGTTCGGCATTGCATGTACAGTTGGACACGGGAATTCCTGGTACATCTCACTCCGAAGAAGTGCACCCTCTCACACCCATACTGCGCGACTTATAATGTAGGGAGAGATGGCTATGGTGGTAGGCGGGGCTGTACATAGGAACTCGCCATGCAGCAAGGATGTGACAAGGTGCATTTCCTCAGAGAGAGGTGTGCCAGGCATTACTGTGTCCCACTGTACTGTAAATATGGTTTGTCTCATCAATTGTACATCTTAGTGTTATTTCCCTTAAATTATTTTATTTTTCTTTGTTTTCTTTCCTCATTGGGCTGTTTTCACTGTTGGTGCCCCTGGGCTTATAGCATCCTGCTTTTCCAACTAGGGTTGTAGCTTAACAAGTAGTAATGATAATAAATAATGTGCCATTGCCGTTTGTTCCATTCCATTATGCAACAATATATCCGGTTCCGTTTCCGATTTTCGGAGATCACTAACTTATGAGTTAATTACGTTACATATTCATTCAAATCTTGGGCATCGCATCTATTGTAATTGGACACATATGTAATTTTCGCTCTCTTGAGTCAAAGCTATCATAAAGCTCTCGCAGCTGATTTCTCGACTTGTTAATGCAATCTATTGAAATACTCTCCTAATTTGAAGACATTATGTACTGTAGTTCCTCGGAAGATTTGAAAGTGGTCAATTTTATCTGAATGGTATATACAGTATAATGATTAAAATATACCACTTTGTGAAAGGTAATAAATTATTCATGTGTCAAAGATAATTGGAAGATCTCTCTCTCTCTCTCTCTCTCTCTCTCTCTCTCTCTCTCTCTCTCTCTCTTATGTTATGCACAGCTTTTAAATGTTCATGTTTATTACCATTATACAATTGATTATAGAATAATTCAAATATCTTACATCCTTTTTTTACATTGAAAGTAATTTTAGATCTCCCTTTTTGACAACAACTTTGCCCATAACTCTCCAGGTCTATAACTCCTTTGATACTTTGACATGAATACCCAACGCTCCTTGCAATTTCATCAAATTGCAAAAACATAGGCTAATAACTGTGTTGCTTCTTTGCCAGATACCTTAGGTTGCTCCTGCTTTTAGTCTTGAGTGAGTCCTCTTTTTGGGCTAAGTTTTGCTGAATTGCAATAGAGTGCCCTTATAGTAGCTCTGTCGCTCCTCATGTTTATCTTTCTAACAAAGTAGTTTTACAGTAATTTTTGTAAAAACACAACAGTGTTAAGTTTTTTGTTTGTAGAACAAGCTGCCTCTTAAGATTTTAGCATTTGCCTTTGATAAATATTAATTAGAATTGACTAAGCTTGATGAATATTAATTAGAACTGACTTAAGCTTTTATTCATATTTCGATTCTGCAAAGCGTGCATGAAGTTACACGTTAGCATACTGGCATTATAAATGATTCCCGTTTAACGCAGTTCAATGAAAAGAATTTTTGTTCTGAAGTTAGATAATGGAAATTGCCGTATAAGTGACTGCCTCGAATTGCCTATTAATGACCGACTGCAAGAAGAATATCGATATAAATTGCAATATCGCGATTTTGATAACCCCACATTTGTAGGTGAATTAGGTTAGAGAGAGAGAGAGAGGGAGAAATAGAGAGGAAGTGTCAGAGAGGAATGACTGTTGAAAGTTGCCGTCACCTGCTAGGTGTTAGGGAATTATCCTATTGATTTTTTTTTTCTTATTTGAATAGCTTTACAAACGACTTAACAGCCATTAAGGTATAACGATTATAGGGATTTCAAATAGGAAGACTAACAAGGGCTACTGTAATTCTAAAATGGAGCGAAAGTAATAGGTGATCCTTGTGATTAGGTAATTATTTGAAAGGATAAGTTTAATGAAATGTTTATTTTGTCCTTATGAATCATACACACATACTAATGCGCAGATTTTATTAAAGGACCCAACTTTTCACTTAATTTCACACCAGCGATATTTCATAAAATTTCGTGCATTTGTATAATTTTTGGGCCGTATTGTACATTATTCTCAAAAGTTAAATGGCGTTAGAAATAAAGGAAAGGTCGAATTTTAATGAAATCTAATGCAACAAACTGAAATGAAATTAAAACACAACTTTACAACATCAGAACCATGAGTGAATTAGATGACAAGGAGGGAGATATAGAAATGATCAAGAGGCAACATCCATCTTCTCTCAAATGCGCTCTCCATGACTTTCACATTTTTTTTCGAAACCTGGTCAGTCAAATCTCTTTGATTTATTGCAACTGCTTTTTATACTTGGACCCTTAAAGATGCTGTTTTTTAGGTAAAAAAGACAACTAGGGGATACACTTTAAGTGTGAATGTAATTTATGTATGTGTATGTTTTTGGGGTTAAAGGCATATTTTAAGATTTGGTAACCTATTCTAGCGATGGATAGCATTAACGAGAAATTGCAGCGGTTATTCATTGTTAGTGTTGTTATTATTAAGATCTTGCAAATTTAATAGAAAAGCTAAATGTTAAAAGTTCCAACAAAGAAAGCTGCCTAGTGCAGAAGAAATGTTAAAGTAAAGAATAAACAAAGGGAGACAGAATGAGAAAATAGACAAATAGCATATATAAATAACAATGTTTATCAAGCACAGTAAGTAGCATATAAATTATGAGTGTAATTAGAAGTCTAGCGTTACCAATGTAAAAGTTTAAAGGTCACTCATGAGTGGGAGAAGCAAGGGACCAGACAATGTCCTAGAGACCGACCATGTACACATGTGATCAGCGCCTAAGCCCGCTCTCCATTAATCTAGGACTAAGGAGTGCCAGGCAATGGGTGCTGATGAATCGGCAGGTAGATCTAAAGACTCCCACAAAACCCCCTATCCCCTGTTTAGAAGAATGGTGAGATATCGAGCTTGAGCGGGTCTCGAACCCCCAGCCAACATATTGCCAAACAGGGACGTTTCCTATAGCCTACCACAACACTAGCGACATTTAAGTTCACTGATAAATGTAGTGTGAATACCTCTAAGACGCAGTGTCAATACTCCCGCTGTCTTTGTGTATTGGTTGATATGGCTCAACAGGCTTATCTTGAGCGTGCACGTCTTAGTCAACTTGCTCTTGAACTTTTGAACCTCCGCTGATTCTAGTATTTGATTGGGAAAATCATTCCCTAATTTGGTCACACCTGAAATAAAATCTCTAGAATACTGTGTTGTATTGAACCTTATGGAACGATGGCCAGAGTTATGGCATGACCATAGCATTATTATTTTTCCGCACACATTATGTAGAGAAAAGTGGCGGTTGTGCTTCATGATAACTTGCTCAGAAAAGCTTGGCTTTAAATTTCCATCAGCATTAATAGTAATGATCAATTATTGTCCCCTATCTAGTCCCAGATAGATTTGTATATGAAAAAAAATCCCTAATGGAAACTAATTAAATACCTGTCGGTCATATTTTATAATTGGTTCCCATGGACGTTAAATGACCAAAATACATTGAAATCTTGGATTATCTAAAGGTGCAGTATTATGCTTAAGGTTTAAAGGCCTTTCATAAATGGCAGAGGAAAGAAACAGTGACAAAGCCCTAGAGACTGACCACACACACACACACACACATATATATACATACATACATACATACATATACCAAGGCACTTCCCCCAATTTTGGGGGTAGCCGACATCAAACAAATGAAACAAAAAAGGGGACCTCTCCTCTCTACGTTCCTCCCAGCCTGACAAGGGACTCAACCGAGTTCGGCTGGTACTGCTAGGGTGTCACAGCCCACCCTCCCCCGTTATCCACCACAGGTGAAGCTTCATAACGCTTCATACTGCTGCTACCTCCGGGTCATCCAAGGCCCGGAGGAAGCCGCAGGGCCTACCGGAACTGCGTCACAATCGCTCGCCATTCATTCCTATTTCTAGCACGCTCTCTTGCCTCTCTCACATCTATCCTCCTATCACCCAGAGCTTTCTTCACTCCATCCATCCACCCACACCTTGGTCTTCCTCTTGTACTTCTCCCATCAACTCTTGCATTCATCACCTTCTTTAGCAGACAGCCATTTTCCATTCTCTCAACATGGCCAAGCCACCTCAACACATTCATATCCACTCTGGCTGCTAACTCATTTTTTAACCCGTTCTCACCCTCGCCACTTCGTTCCTAGCCCTATCTACTCGAGATACACCAGCCATATTCCTTAGACATCATCTCAAACACATTCAATTTCTGTCTCTCCGTCACTTTCATTCCCCACAACTCCGATCCATACATCACAGTTAGTACAATCACTTTCTCATACAGAACTCTCTTTACATTCATGCCCAACCCTGCCCCCAACACTTTGCATCCTTCATTCACTCTCTGACGTACATCTGCTTCCACTCCACCATTTGCTGCAACAACAGACCCCAAATACTTAAACTGATCCACCTCCTCAAGTAACTCTCCATTCAACATGACATTCAACCTCGCACCACCTTCCCTTCTCGTACATCTCATAACCTTACTCTTATCCACATTAACTCTCAACTTCCTTCTCTCACACACCCTTCCAAATTCAGTCACTAATCGGCCAAGCTTCTCTTGCACGTCTGCAACCAGTACTGTATCATCCGCAAACAACAAATGATTTACCTCCCATTCATGGTCATTCTCGTCTACCAGTTTCAATCCTCGTCCAAGCACTCAAGCATTCACCTCTCTCACCACTCCATCAACATACAAGTTAAACAACCACGGCGACATCACACATCCCTGTCTCAGCCCCACTCTCACCAGAAACCAATCCCTCACTTCATTTCCTATCTTAACACATGCTTTACTACCTTTGTAGAAACTTTTCACTGCTTGCAACAACCTTCCACCAACTCCATATAACCTCATCACATTCCACATTGCTTCCCTATCAACTCTATCATACGCTCTCTCCAGATCCATAAACACAACATACACCTCCTTACCTTTTGCTAAATATTTCTCGCATATCTACCTCTTCTAAAACCACCCTGTACTTCTAAGATTGCATTCTCAGTTTTATCCTTAATCCTATTAATCAGTACTCTGCCATACACGTTTCCAACTACACTCAACAAACTAATACCCCTTAAATTACAACACTCATGCACATCTCCCTTACCCTTATATAGTGGTACGATACATGCACAAACCCAATCTACTGGTACCATTGACAACACAAAACACATATTAAACAATCTCACCAAACATTCAAGTACAGTCACACCCCCTTCCTTCAACATCTCAGCTCTCACACCTGATCTTTTTCCTACTCTCGTTTCACCTAGTGTTCTCCTCACTTCCTCTCTTGTAATCTCTCTCTCATTCTTATCTCCCATCACCGGCACCTCAACACCTGCAACAGAAATTATATCTGCCTCCGTATTATCCTCAACATTCAGTAAACTTTCAAAATATTCCATCCACCTTTTCCTTGCCTCCTCTCCTTTTACCAACCTTCCATTTCCATCTATCATTGTCTCTTCAATTCTTGAGCTTGCCCTCCTTACTCTCTTCACTTCTTTCCAAAACTTCTTATTCTCTTCATATGAACGACCCAATCCCTGATGATATGTGTATATATATTGTTACGCACGGACCCAGTGAGAGCCAAGTTCTTTAAGTTTTCTTCACAGCCAGAGCTAGCAATAATATGTAACAGTGATATTAAAGGAGTGGGTAATCATAAAACACTGCAAGAGTCATATTGAATATTTATTTACAAACAAAATAACACAGAAAATCACTTTAAATGGGAAGATATCAAACCACAAGCACATTACAACAAACACATATAGGACCCATTCATCAACAACGACACGGAAAGGCAAGACAACAGTAAAAGGAAAGAATAACCTCGCAAACTACCATTCACCCGACAAATTACCCAATTACATTGACTGATAGAAAAGAGCAAGAAAGTCTCGGAACCTTAACTCTACCCCTCTTTATACAAATCTAGGCAAAACTTCCCATGCCCACAATACACATAAATCACATTAATAGTTAACCTACATTAACACAAAAATAAAAACTCCTGATGTAGGCTTTCACAGAAAGACGAATAAAGTCCGAGGACAACCAGGGATGAGACCTCGTTTACGCTAACTGCATAGCGCGACACAAACAGAGGTGAAAAATTACCAAAGGCGCCGCCTTCTACTCCTTCAGAGATGAAGTGGAGGCAAGCCAAAGTCACTACCCTTACCAAAATGAAGATAGGTCTCAGCTTTAACGGGTACAGTAGTGATGGATTCTGGTCCGTGGAGAGTCCTTCTCCCCGCTGATAACACACACAATTACAGCAAACCCTCACCATGCACAGGAGAAAGTGATAGCATTCAACAGCTGCTGAGCTGCTCCTCCAAAGGCGGCGATCAAATCCTCCACCGCCTCCTTCACTGAAGACACTGGATCACTCCCACTAGTAATCTCCAGCGGTTGAAGAGCCAACTCACGGTGAGATCTTCAAGTTCGAAGATGGCAGCTATTTCCTCACTCTCATTTACCTCCAATAAAAGGTCCCTCGTCACCTCGCCCCACACTCCCAAACAGTCAACATGGAAAATAAAACAAAACATTCCATGGGTGACGTACCAATCTTAGAGCCTAATACATCAACCACTAGATGGCGATGAAAAGAAAATTAAATTAAAGTGACTTTAGGCGACACTCAAAATATTACTTTACCAATTAAGATAAATTAACCAAAACCCCCGGTAAAGTTTGTTACATTTCCCCCCTTAAATAAAAATTTTTATGGAATAAAAATTGATAGATAGAGTCTCAAGTCAAAGCAACCCCCATTTAGTTTATCAAAACTAGCTAGTTACTTTACCCTTCAAAATATAATCTGAACACTAATAATTTTAATACTTTAACTAGTGTCATCCTAACAATAACAAAAAAAAAGAAAAAAAAACAATCTCCTGAAATGTGAAAAATTTCATTATCACAAGAAATCAGCGGGATAAGGCATCTGAAACAACATTCTCTTTTCCAGAGATGTGCTTAATATCCAGACTCCATTCCTGCAACAATAAGCTCCACCTACACAATCTCTGATTGTGACTCTTAAACTTTTTCAAAAAAGTTAAAGGATTATGATCTGTCCAGACTTCAATCGGTGTCCTGCAGCTGGAAAGATAAACCTCAAAATGTTCAAGAGCGAGAATCAGGCTCAAGGTCTCCTTCTCTAAGGTGGAATAATTCTGTTGTGGTTTAGTAAATTTCTTTGAGAAGAAAGCCACTGGATGTTCTACCTGGTCCTCCACCTGCGACAAGACAGCTCCAACACCCACATCACTGGCATCTATTGCCAACTTGAATGGTACTTGAAAATTAGGGGCTTTCAAAATTGGATTAGTTAATAAGGTGGATTTTAACTTATCAAACGATTCTTGACATGCGCTCGACCACTGGAATTCCACTCCTTTCTGCAATAAATTAGTTAAAGAATTAGCTATTTGGGAAAAATTTATTATAAATTTTCTATAGTAGCCTATCATTCCCAGAAACCTACGAATAGCTTTCTTGTTATTCGGCACCTGAAAATTTACAATTGCCTCTACATTTGCAGACTTTGGTAGTACTTTACCCTGACCTACTTCATGTCCCAAGTAAACTACCTTCGCCTTTGCTATGTCACACTTTGCCAAATTAATCACCAACCCTGCTTGCTTGAGCTTAACAAACAGTTTCTCCATCCTCTTTAAGTGTGTAGCCCAATCATGGCTATACACGATGGTATCATCAATATAGACCACTACTCCTTCCAGTCTACCGACAATCTTATTCATTAAACGCTGGAACTTAGCAGAGGCGTTTTTCATGCCAAAAGGCATAACATTACAGGCATACAACCCTTCATGAGTTACAAATGCGGATACCTCCCTAGCCCGCTTAGTCAATGGAACTTGCCAATATCCTTTTAACAAGTCAAATTTACTAATATACTGAGCATTCCCTATTTCATTAATACAGTCCTCTACTAAAGGAAGAGAAAAGCTGTCAGCCTCAGTGACTGCATTAGTTCTCCTGTAATCAAAGCACATCCGGTACTCACCTCCCTCCTTCTTCACCAAGACTACAGGAGAAGACCATGGACTATTACTGTCTTCAATTAAATTATGCTCCAACATATACTCTACTTCCTTATCAATAATCTTTCTTTTTACTGGATTGGTCCTATAGGGGGCTTGCTTGATGGGCTTAGCATTTCCCACTTCCACGTCGTGACTCAATACATTGGTAAGCCCTGGAGAATCCTGAAATAATTCTGGAAAGGATTTACATAAATTTACCACAGACTCCCTCTGATCCCTTTCTAGATGTAGCAAATTCCCAGACAAATTACTTAACATTTCCTGATTATTTCTGGGCCATGGCATATCAATGCTGAGACCTACAACATTAGGCTCAACCCTATTGAGTAATAAGATGGGTTCCTTACTCTCATGCTCAACAAAAGGTTTCACCATATTTGCATGGCACAGTTGATACTTACGTCGCCTGTCTGGTGTTTCTATCAGGTAGTTAAGACTACTAACTACCTTTGAAACCTTCCATGGACCTGAAAATTTTGCCGTTAAGGGATTTCCTGGAATTGGCAGCAGAGCAAGTACCTTATCCCCAAACTGAAATTCCCTAACTCTGGTCTTTACGTCGTACTTTTCCTTCATCTTCCCCTGACCAATTACTAGATTATTCTTAGCAAATTCCCATGCCTTAGTTAACTTACTCCTGGACTCTCTCAAGAACTCTATCAAGCTTACGTTAGGGTGACTCCCCTCCCAACTCTCTTTTATCACATCCAAGGGACCCCTTACCTTGTGACCAAAAACTAACTCAAAGGGGGTGAAACCCATTACATCACTTGGTACAGACCTAAAAGCAAAAAGTACATACGGGAGAACTTTATCCCATCCTCCCGGATTATCCGCACAATATTTTTTTAACATGGATTTCAGCGTCTGATGGAATCGCTCAATCTGTCCCTGGCTTTCTGGATGGTAAGGCGATGACCTGATATGTTGAACCTTCAACTCCTGTAGACTTTTACAAAAATCTTTGCTTGTAAAATTAGTCCCGCAATCAGATTGAATCGTCTTGGGCAAACCAAACCTGGAAAAGAAGTTTGTTAATGCATTGATGACCTGCTTACTCTTAAAACTCCTCAGGGGCACTGCTTCCGGGTACCTAGACATTCAATCCATTATAGTTAGTATGTATTGATTACCACTGTTGGTTTTAGGCAATGGGCCTACAATGTCAATCAAAATTTCCTGAAAAGGTTCCCCCACTGCTGGAATAGGTTTTAAAGGTGCCTTAGGGATTTTCTGATTGGGTTTACCAATCAGTTGACAAGTTTTGCAAGAATTAACAAACCTTTTTACCTCAGACCTCATCTTTGGCCAATAAAAGTGTTCAGCAATTTTCCTAAAAGTCTTTCCAATTCCAAAATGACCTGCGACCACATCCTCGTATCCCAACCATAAAATCTTATCCCTATATTTATGGGGCACTACCACCTGTTTCCTTACCTCCCAATCATCAGACGGAACCATAGTTGACCTACTCACCCTCAGTAGGATGCCGTCTTCCCACAGATACCGAGGTCTACTCAAATCAGAGTCTACCTCCACTCCTAATTCTCCAAACTCCTCCTACTGAGCTAACCTAAGTGATTCCCTATCCCACCCTACTGAGCTATCCCACTCAGAGACCAGACTAGGACTTGCAGAAGCACTTAACCCAGAAACCCCTCCCTCTGACAGCTCCTCTAGACTATCCAAGCCTAACCCTTCATCCTCTATCCCAGATGAATGCGCTGCCGAGCGAGTCACAACCATTACCGGTTCAATTTCACTAACTGGGTCAGCATACCTGCATTGCACAACCGGGCGATCACATACCGTACCTGCCTCTATATCGTTACCCAACACAATATCAACATTGCTTACGGGTAATACATCCACCATTGCCAACTTCATAGGTCCATTAATCCCCCTTGAGTCTACCAAAAACTCACCCAGAGGACACGCTACTACCGTATTAGGAAATCCACCTAATACTACATACTCTGGCTCCTCCTCTCTGAAGTCCCAGGGCAATGAGGACCGTAAGATTACCGACTGGGCCGCGCCAGTGTCCCGTAGTATTCTCACCCGCCTTCCAGACCCTGACCGGTCTTTAGCGAAAACCTCGCCTTCTGCGACGTACTTTCTGAAGCAACTACTTACCTGGGACCTGCTCCCAGCAACCTTACCAATCAAGCCTACCGGCTTTGACTTACCCTGCCCTTTCCAGGCAGTACAATCAGCCTTAACATGGCCCGTTTTCCTGCAGAAAAATCAATTTATTTCACTTCCACCCCTACTTGGTGATGACTTTGCCTTCTTTGGAGAACTACCTCCATCCGACTTACCAGACGTTACCGCTGCTTTCTCGCCCTTCTTACCTTTATCCCATTTATTGAGTCTCGATGAAAAAAGATTTACTGACTTATGCGATAAAGTATATTCGTCCGCAGCAACTGCTACTGCTTCTATAGTTTCCAATTTCAAATCTTCTAAATGTACTTTAAGTTCCATCCCAATGTGATTTTTAAATTCCTCAATTAATATTAGTTCCTTTAAACTTTCAAAATCATTAATACCCTTCGCTTTTAACCAATCTAAAAACGCACTTACTTTCTCTCTAGCAAATTCAACAAATGTGCAGTTATACAGTTTACGCAAGTTACGAAAGCGTTGACGGTACGCCTCCGGTACCAGTTCATAAGCCTTCAATATTATCTCTTTGACCTGTTCGTACTCAGCACTCGTCTCTTCACTTAGCGCTGCATAAACCTTCTGTGCCTTACCAATCAATCTGCATTGAACTAAGGTAGTACACATTGATTCCGGCCAACTCAGTTTTCTCGCTAATTTTTCGAATGCAGAGAAAAATTCTGCGACATCGGATTCATTAAATATTGGTACCAGCTTAATTGCGCTGCCAATATTAAACCTATCTTCCGCTTCTGGTCGCTTCAGCCGAGGTACCTGTAATTCATGTTCCATTCTCCTAATTTCCAATTCTCTTTCCTGATCTAACCTAACCTTCTCCTGTTCACTCTCATACTCTAATCTAGCCCTCTCCTGTTCTACTCTAACCTGTTCCTGCACTATTCTAAGCTTTTCCAATTCTTTTTCCTGATCTAACCTAAGCTTTTCCCGTTCCCTCTCATGAAGCCTCTCTCTTTCCCTATTAGCTACTTCAGTCTTACCCATTTCTAACTGTAACTTCAACTTTTCCATTTCTATCTTTTGCAAAGCGTTCTTATCCTTAATTGACTCTGGTTCAGCTAAACTAGGACCTGCTATTCTACCTTGCATAGCCTTCATTACCTGAAGCAACAAACTCCCTTTCTTCACACCTGCGACAATAGGCAACCCAAGATATTCACCAATTATTATTAAATGGCCTATCATCTCCTCCCAATCAGGACTATGGAAAAACTCCGAAACATTAAACCCAGCCACTTCCTCTGTATCAGTCATTTTGTCGAAGAAATATAACTAGCGAAACTGATAATTACCACCTCCTTCACTATTTGTTTACATACAATTACATACGCTCTGGGGATCCTGAAAATACTAGTTTTACAGGATCCTGGCAAGGTCGCCAAATGTTACGCACGGACCCAGTGAGGGCCAAGCTCTTTAAGTTTTCTTCACAGCCAGAGCTAGCAATAATATGTAACAGTGATATTAGAGGAGTGGGTAATCATAAAACACTGCAAGAGTCATATTGAATATTTATTTACAAACAAAATAACACAGAAAATCACTTTAAATGGGAAGATATCAAACCACAAGCACATTACAACAAACACATATAGGACCCATTCATCAACAACGACACGGAAAGGCAAGACAACAGTAAAAGGAGAGAATAACCTCGCAAACTACCATTCACCCGACAAATTACACAATTACATTGACTGATAGAAAAGAGCAAGGAAGTCTCGGAACCTTAACTCTACCCCTCTTTATAAAAATCTAGGCAAAATTCCCATGCCCACAATACACATAAATCACATTAATAGTTAACCTACATTAACACAAAAATAAAAACTCCTGATGTAGGCTTTCACAGAAAGACGAATAAAGTCTGAGGACCAACCAGGGATGAGACCTCGTTTACGCTAACTGCATAGCGTGACACAAACAGAGGTGAAAAATTACCAAAGGCGCCGCCTTCTACTCCTTCAGAGATGAAGTGGAGGCAAGCCAAAGTCACTACCCTTACCAAAATGAAGATAGGTCTCAGCTTTAACGGGTACAGTAGTGATGGATTCTGGTCCGTGGAGAGTCCTTCTCCCCGCTGATAACACACACAATTACAGCAAACAATCACCATGCACAGGAGAAAGTGATAGCATTCAACAGCTGCTGAGCTGCTCCTCCAAAGGCGGCGATCAAATCCTCCACCGCCTCCTTCACTGAAGACACTGGATCACTCCCACTAGTAATCTCCAGCGGTTGAAGAGCCAACTCACGGTGAGATCTTCAAGTTTGAAGATGGCAGCTATTTCCTCACTCTCATTTACCTCCAATAAAAGGTCCCTCGTCACCTCGCCCCACACTCCCAAACAGTCAACATGGAAAATAAAACAAAACATTCCATGGGTGACGTACCAATCTTAGAGCCTAATACATCAACCACTAGATGGCGATGAAAAGAAAATTAAATTAAAGTGACTTTAGGTGACACTCATAATATTACTTTACCAATTAAGATAAATTAACCAAAACCCCCGGTAAAGTTTGTTACAATATATATATATATATATATATATATATATATATATATATATATATATATATATATATATATGATAAGCACCCAAGCCCCCTCCCCATCCAAGCTAGGACTAACGAGAGTCAGCCAATGGCTGCTGATGACTCAGCAGGCCGACATATAGTCTCTCCACAACCCCCCTCCTAACCCCCCTCCTCTTTTGCTTACAAGGATGGTGATGTTGCAGACACTTGAGAAACAATCGAGCTAGAGCGGGTTTCAAACCCGTCCAACAGAATGACAGGCAGGGACGTTTCCATTAGGGTACCACAACCAACAAAGGGGTTATTATTATAAACAACTAAGTAGCCTGAAATAGGAAAATAATTTCAATCAAATTTACTTATGGATGCACAGATTTTTTATATACCAGTCACAATAGACGCCCGGGCTTGTGGTGGCAGTGAGCATTGGCTGGCATTTGTTGATAACTGCCAGGTCTGTTTGTCTTTCCAGCACGGAACTTGCTGGGCGAATATTCTAACCTGGAGACTGAGAAAGTTTATCCTCTTTTGAAGTGCCTAGCCTTCTGGCTAGTGCAGTAATAACGTGTTTGCTTAGCATTCGAATGGCGGCAGATCGGTCCTAGCTCTGGACCATGAGTTTAAGCTGTTTACTGGAGAGGCCAATGCTGTGGTTAGGCACCACAGTGGGTGGTTGGGCTTGCCCGGCTGACGTTCTGGTGAGCATCTATTTTGATGAAACTGGATCTGAAACCAGAAAACTTTAACCTTTAATGAGGGCAGACATCATCTTTTGTGTAAGGCAACAAAGATATTTAATTTTATTGAGAAAAATACAGTAGTTTTCTCCACAATATATAACAGTCATTTCAATTTATTCAGTATTTTGGTTAAACTTGTATGAATAATGGTATACTTGTAAACGGAGAATTTTTACCGTTATGTGTAAATAGTTTCTGATTTGTTAGATTAGGGATTGTATAAGGGGTTATTTGATAAAGATATGATGAATTTGGTATATCTGGCTTCGATGATCTTGACATCTGTCATGTAAAGTTTACTCACAGGTTTATATATTAAACTGTTGACAAACTTTCGAAATTAGATTTATTTTGAAGATCAATTTGGGATTTACAGGCTTATTCTAGTGTTGTGCTAACTTATATTTAACAACTCTCTCTCTCTCTCTCTCTCTCTCTCTCTCTCTCTCTCTCTCTCTCCTCTCTCTCTCTCTCTCTCTCTCTCTCTCCTTTCCTAAAGTCTAATTCTATTCTGAGTAAGTCTAACGACTATGATTACCTTTCTTTAGAATTTAATAAGTACGGTCATTTTCTTTGTGTTGCAATCTTCAGACTTATGACCGGGAATTTGGATTCTTGGCTTAGCATATTTTCGGCTGTAAATCCTGTCGGTTATTCGTTTATAAAGATATTTTCTTAATTTAATTTGTTCAACACAGTGTATTACTACCGGAAACCATTTATATGCGATAGTGATTTATTGAAACCTTATTAGATAATGTCCCTTGTTTGTAAGTTCAACCTGTGTAGTTAGAGGTCTGGAAAATCAATTTTATAAGTATGAATACTTTGTGAAAAGATATCAGTATCGTATTCCCTCTCATTACTATTACCGCTGTATTCTTTCTTTGCCTTTTGTAATAGTGAATGATACACATTCACTTGTTGACTCGTATCTCTAAGTCATTTTGAGTATATATAGAGATAGGTAAGTGTCTATTTGTTTAAACAATATGTAGTGAGATTCAGTACTGGTAAAATGGTTTCTTTGTTTATAGTTTATACAATAAACAATAGTTTATATAAATTATGTTAGTGGTTATTCTTATGAGATTATAAAGGCTCAAAAATTTCTCCACAAACATATTCTTCGTAGAGTTAGCTCTCTCTCTCTCTCTCTCTCTCTCTCTCTCTCTCTCTCTCTCTCTCTCTCTCTCTCTCCTTTCCCGTATACGGTATATACTTATGTGAAATCCCCTTTACGGGTCATTTATATAACAGTAGTAAATGGAGAACCTTGCCCACGTCTCGACCGTATTTTGACCATGGGAATAAATTGTCATACGTCACGCTCCAATTTGTATATAAATGGCCATCTGGACTCAGTCACAATGGTAAGGTTGTTTGGTTGTCTTTATTTATTTCTTCTGTAGTTTTGCTTCTTTTCAATTTAATTATGAATAATTGTACAGAAAAGTATATAATCGCATAGCATTTATAGCTTGTTAGTACATTCCTGTGAGAAATAAAGTTTGATGTGAAGAAACGCCATTCTATATCAACAAGTCTTTCTAACAGTTCTTAAAAAATGCAGGCAAAATATGCTTTTAAATCGTATAACCTTTAACTGTCTCGCTCAACATCTTCCACGTTAAAGGTCTGTTTTTATCTTTGAAGGATAATTTGAATTCATTATTTGTCATTTATCTTAATAACGTTGCGGCAAAAATTGTTCCTTCAATCAATCATTGCTCTGAATAAAAAGAGTATAGAAATAAATGGTTATACATATATATATATATATATATATATATATATATATATATATATATACTGTATAAATATAATTATATATATATATGTACATTATATATATATATATATATATATATATATATATATATATATATATATATTGCCAGTTTATACCATTCTTGTGCTAACATTGGCTCTTATTTTCTTGTGCTAACACGTGTTTCTTCTCACAGAGCAGCCTGTGAGATAATGTTTTTGGGGTGAGCCAGCTTACACTATTCATATACTAACACGGGCTCTTGCTTGCAGAGAAACATTTAAACGAAAGATGGTTAACACTATTCCTGTTAACACGGGCTTTTGCTCATACAGCAGCCTGTAAAAGAAAGATATTTGTTGTTAGGTTGAGCCAGCTTATAACATCCTTCTGCTAATGTGGACTCTTACTCACAGAGCAGCTTGTAAAAGAAAAATTGTTATTGTTGTTGAGTCAGCTCACAGCATTCTTATGCTAGCATGGACTTTTGCTCATAGAGAAACGTATACACAGAAAGGTGCTTGTTATTGTTCAGTTAAACCAGCTGACCATTTTTGTGCTATCAAGAGCTCTTGCTCATAGAGCAACCTGTAAAAGAAAGATGGTTGTTGTTGTTAAGTTAAACCAGCTAACCCCATTCTTTTCATAAAACGGGTTCTTGCTCACAGAGCAGCCTGTTAAAGAAATAAGGTTGTTGTGGATCATTTAAGGCAGCTAAAACCATTCCTGTGCTAACACGGTCATTTGCTCATATGGCAGCATGTAAAAGAAAGAATGGTGTTACTAGGTTGAGCCTACATTATACCATTACGTTAAACCAGCTAACACCATTCTTGTGGTAACACGGGCTCCTGCTCATGGAGTAGCCTCTAAAAGGTAGATGGTTATTGGTAGGATGGACCAGCTTATGCCATTCCTTTGGTAACGTGGGCTCTTGCTCACAGAGGAACCTTTAATAGAAAAATGTTGATGGTTGTTAAGTCAGCTAACACTATTCTTGTGCTAACACGGCCTCTTGCTCACAGAGCAGCCTGTAAAAGATAAATGTTTTTTGTTTGTTAGGTTGAGTCAGCTTACATCATTCTTATGCCAACATGGTCCTTTTATCATAGAGCGGCCTGCAAAAGAAAGGTGTGTGTTGCTAGGATGAGCCAGCTTAAAACATTCTTGTGCTAAAATGGATGTTTGTTGTCCTTAATGTAAGGCAGCTAACACCATTATTTTGCTAACACAGCCTCTTCTTCATAGGACAGTTTCCAAAAGATAGATGGTCATTGTTATGTTGAGTCAGCTTACAACATTCTTATGCTAAGACGGGTTCTTACTCAGAGAGGTAAAAGAAAGATGATTGTTTGTTATGTTGAGCTAGCTTATACCATTCTGGGTAACGTTGGCTTTTGCTCACAGAGTAGCTTGTAAAAGAAAGATGGTTATTGGTTTTAAGTTAAGCCAGCTTACACAATTATTGGGCTAACACAGACTCTTTCTCACAAAGCAGCCTGTAAGAAAGATGACTTGTTAGATTGACCCAGCTTATACCATTCTTGTACTAACTTGGTTTTAGCTCACAGAGTAGCCTATCAAAGAAAGTTGGTTGCTGTTATCAATTTAAGTTAAGGACGCAAACACCATTCTTTTGCCAACATAGGCTCTTACTTACAGAGGAGCAGGTACAAGAATGATTATTGTTGTTAATTTGATTAAGCTTATACTATTCATGTGCTGACATAGACTTGTTCACAGAGCAGACTGTAAAAGAAACATGGAGTGTGTTCGAGCAAGCAAATATATAAAGTAGAAACTAAATGGAAAATATACATGGAGCAAACTTATAAGAATTACAGCGTAGACCTTACGCTTACATTGGAAAGTGGTTCTTAAAGGGATTGCGTTTTTAAAGTTGATAAAAAGAATTATCATTGTAAAGATAATGGTGAGCCATGCTATTATCAATATATTTTTTCATGTGTATCATTCGTAAACTAAAGGTGAATAACCTTGACATTTAAGTCTTGCTGTCTTGAAGCACGAGACAGGGTAAGGACTTTCCGTCTTGACCATAATGCGTATTATTTTCATTCATGTATTACTGACCTTGATATTTATATTCAAAATTACTTTTTTTCTAATATATATATGTATATATATATATATATATATATATATATATATATATATATATATATATACATACATACATATACACATATACACAGATATATATATACAGTGTATATATATATATATATATATATATATATATATATATATATATATATATATATATATATATATATATATGCCAATGTTGCATCATTGTGAAGTGGCGAACCTCGAACCTCTCAAGACTTTTTTTGTGTCAGTTTTGTAGTTCTGAATTGAGAATGTCGTCAACCATACCATAATTGGAATATATATCTTGAATTTTAAATTTATGTTTATCGATTAAGTTTTAAATGAAAATTTCTTTCCCCATTATATGGTATACAGTATATAGAATTCTAATTTACTTTTTGAATACTTGAAGGCTAGTATTTTTAGCAATGATTATTACTGGTTTTAATATCATCACTTAGATTGTTATTATTCCTTTTCTTATTTACATTGTTATTTTTACTATCGTTGTCTAAGAGTTAACTAGAAGTAGTTAATTTCATAGTGTTCATTTTTAGAATTATGAAGGCATTGATGTATCCAGGGAATATATTTTTTTTTATTTGTTTACTTGAGTATGTTAGATGTAAGGCAAGAAGTGAAATTGGATGTGGTCAACGGGTTTTTTTTTTTATTTGTCAAGTATGATATTTGGATTTTTTTTTTCTTTTTTTGCGTAGGTTCTCTACGATTAACCTTTCTGTAGTGATAAGATATCTCACTTCACACCATTTGTCTTATCATGTGTTATCATTTCCTGACTTTTCACTGCGTCCTCAATGACTGGGGATCGTTCCCATCTATCCCTATTCCCCCTATCTTTCTTCCATCTTGCTGCCATTTACTTTAATTTTTACTTCAACTAACCCCCCCCCCCCCCCTCCTTTCACCATAGCGTTGAATGACCTCCCCGACTCAATTTTATGAGAACGCTGTTATTGCCTGGACTTTGATAACCTGTGTCGAAGAGAAATTTGCATTAATCACTAGTTGGAAATTGCTTGTTAATAGGTTTAAACATTTTGATCGTGGATTTTGCAGATTAAAATGATGAGGTTGGATAATTAATTGGGAATAAACATGAGATATTTCCAGAAAATCTTACGTATACATTTACGTATCTTCGGCAAATAGGAAAATTGTACTTAAAAATAAAATATATTTTAATCCTTATGAAATGAAAACCTTTTGGTCTATTCATGAATCTGATATTTTCATGATATTTTAAACTCCAGTAAATATTAATAAATATTTCCACGGATTCATATCTGGAAATTTTTTTTTTTTGATATTTCAAGTATTTCTTATGTCTTGAAGTATTTTCAGTAATATATATATATATATATATATATATATATATATATATATATATATATATATATATATATGTGTGTGTGTGTATATATATAAAACAGAAAATATCCTATTGCTATCTTTCATTGTTCATCACTTATGAAGTAAGTTACTTTCCAAGTGTAATAATTTTCTCGTGTAACATTTCCTTTTGCTGAAACAAAATTAACCTCGCTAATTTGGAACTCTCTCTCTCTCTCTCTCTCTCTCTCTCTCTCTCTCTCTCTCTCTCTCTCTCTCTCTCTCTCTCTCTCTCAATAGCATTTATATACCAGTAATAATAAAATAAGCCGCAAGGTCCCTCCTAAAACTGATGAGTAAAGTCTAATGTTAAGGTAGTAGGTTGGCGTGGGCACCAGCCACCCGTTGAGATACTACCGCTAGAGAGTTATGAGGTCTTTTGACTGGCCAGACAGTACTACATTGGATCCTTCTCTCTCTGGTTACGG
>NC_090762.1:65353524-65418524 GCF_036898095.1 Palaemon carinicauda | reverse complement strand
TGAAAATTTTCATACACTGAAGGTAATTTCTCATAGAGTCGGGGCACCAGGATACCAAATCCATCCTTTTCTTAGCTTGTCAATTCATTGTCTTATCTTCTGTTTCTTTTGCAGTCTCTAGGGATCCATTCTGTTATTCTTAATGACCATCTATTATCTGTCATTCTCATATGTCCTGCCCATGTCCATATATTGTTCTCACATGCTGTTAGAATATCCTTCACTTTAGTTTCCTCTCTTATCCATGTTGCTTTTTTCTGCCTTTTAGTGTTATGCCCATCATTATTCTTTCCATAGCTCTTTAAGGTGTAACTAGCTTATATTCTAAGTATTTAGTAAGGCTCCTAGTTTCCGTTTCATAAGCTAATGCTGGTATGGCCATCTATTTTAATACTTTTTTTTTTCAAAGAAAGTGGCATTTTAATTTTCATAATCTCATTTTATTTACCCAAAGCTCTCCATTCCATGCTTATCCGTCTTTCAATTTCAGTCTCATGTAATGGGGAAACACTTACTCTCTGTCCTTAGTTTTACTCCTATTCTTTTTCAGTCCTACATCTCTGCTTTCTCTATTCCAATTTTATATCACCTTTTACAGTTCTTCTCGTGATCCACTACATAGAACTGTGTCATCTGGAAATCTCAAGTTGTTAAGGTATTCTTCATTAATATTAATTGCTACCTTTTCCAAATCTAAATTCTTAAAATCTTCTCCAAGGGAATGTGCGGTCACCCATGTTGTTTATCCTCCTCATGGATTATTTATTGCAGAGAAAAGTTGGAAAGGATGAAGAAATGATTGGACTGGATTGGTAATAGAAACTTAGCCAACCTAGAGTATGCTGATGACGCTGTCCTTGTTAGCAGAATACCACAGGATTTGCAACGCTTGCTGACTAGAATGCATGAAATATCACATAAGGTTGGGTTTAAGATAAATAGAAGAAAGACTGAGGATGAGAACGGAGTCTACAATGGAATATTAAATAGCTTTGGAATTAGAAAGGATTAATGAGGTAGAATCGTTTAAATATTTAATACCAATGATGTGTAATTCAGGGTCTTTAGAGTTGGAGTTTAATGAAATATTCAAAATAGAAAATCAGATAGTGCCTAGGCTAGAAAAAATTTCGAAATCAAATCTCCTGAAATTACATATAAAAATCAAGCTATACATCAGTATAGTGAGTTCGGTGTTACTGTATGGACATGAGTCGTGGTATGACAATGAAACAATATCCAACAGATTTTGTAGATTTGAGAACAAAACCCTCAGAAGAATATTGGGAGTTAAATGGTTGGACAGGACTATAAATGAAACTATAAGAGAGATTACTCTAGTGCCATACGTGGATGAGATTATGGTGAGGGGTAGATGGAGATTGTTTGGGCATGGTCTTCACGCTCCTCAAGAGAGATTCGTTCACCAAACTTTTAACTGGGCTCCACAAGGGAACTAGAAGAGTTGGAAGTCCCAGGCCTATCTGGCTGAAGATTATGCAGCGTGAAGTAGGTGATGACGAATGGGGAAGTATTGATTTAAAAGTTCAAGATAGAGACAACTGGTGAAATCTAACCAAGGCCTTTTCTGCCAGTAGGCATAGATAAGAATGATCTTTAGGCATACTATAAATAATTATGGAGAGATGGAGTCCCCCTGTCTAACTCCCTTCTCAATCGGAATTTCCTCACTATATGTCAATTTAGGATTGTTGTACTTCCCATATAAATATCTTCAGGTGCTTTAACATAAGATTCATCTATTCCTTGCTCTTGAAGTGCTTTCATTCCTGCTGAAGTTTTGACAGAATCCAAAGCTTTCTCAAAGTCTATAAATACTATACATAATGGCTTTTCATATTCTATTCATTGTTCCATTAGCTGATTAATTATATGGATATGATCATTTGTTGAATACCCACGTCTAAATCCTGCCTTATCTCCTGGTTGATTAGGCTAGCAGCCTTTCTTCTCAGCCCAATATGATCTTAGGCACGCTGCCAACAGATGTTTGTTTGCTTTAAATGATGAAAATGGAAATATCAACGAAAGAGATGATGGATTTATGAAAATTGCGGAGGATTTCTATACAATGCTATACAATAGTGATATAAGTAATAATTTTACAAATAAAAATAATGAAACACCTGAGCCGGTATCAAACGTAACAGTAGACATAAAGAAATCATTGAAAGTCATGTAAAAAGGCAATGCAGCAGCAGAAGATGACCTAACAATTGATTTAATAATGAATGGAGATTTCATAGTAGTAAAATTAGCTGAACTTTACATTACCACTCTCTCTCTCTCTCTCTCTCTCTCTCTCTCTCTCTCTCTCTCTCTCTCTCTCTCTCTCTCTCTCTCTCTCTCTCTCTCTGTATATATCTACAGTATATATATATATATATATATATATATATATATATATATATGGGCCAGGCTTATATATATATATATATATATATATATATATATATATATATATATATACATTATGTGTGTGTATACATGTGGACATGATTCTTGCTCCCAAACGGATACTAGAAGCAATAAGCTCACGGACTGTCACTTCTCCCCTCGACATCCCTGTTTATCGTCTTCCGTTAATTGAAGCTTTTCTCCTCCTTGTTTCTACAGAGGTTTGCAAACGTTATCTCGAGAAAGGTTCTTCATTGTCTTTTAGTGGCCCATTACTGTCCTCTTCTTTATGGTCCTTTCATGCTTAGCTTTTTTTTATTATCTAGTTTTTTTAAATACTTTTGAAGTCCATCGTTTATTACCTACCATTATTTATTTTCATAGTCCTATCCCTCGCCCAGACTGTTCTCGAATTAGTTTTGTTTTTTACTGTGATTTTATTGTTAAAAGTTTTTAATAGTTTTCATAATCTATTATTTGTAATGGTTTTAATTGTACAACTAGACATTTATACTTTGGGTATTTACGCATAGATGTTATAAATTTGTAATGAAAAATAGTTTACCCATTCCACTGAGATAAAAATCTTAGGTTTCACCGAGCCGACTAAAAGAAATTCTGTTGGTATTTACTTTTATTGGGTAATAATAGTTATGTTTCTTTGAGCATAGTTATGCCTGGCTGACTTTTATGATTTTTTATTATTCTTCATATCATTCTTTGTTCTGTGTCATTAATTTGCAGAAGAAATTGGAAAGTTATCGATTCTTGGAAAACTCATCTTGCCTTTGATGTCTTGAGGTCATTAAATGTTTATAGTGTGATCAAGTTTTTATTCTAAGAAAAGTTGACCTTGGGAGATATTGATTTTCATCTAATTATTTATGACATTTGATTTCAAGACGTCCGTGACCGTGACCGAAGTGTCTGAAGGAGTTGTTGCATATCATAAGATCCGTTCCTGAACCCTGGAAACAATATTTTGATGTACAGATACTGGTTTTTTTTTCCACCGTGTATATTCTTCAAAAGCTGGCTTTGTAACTTAAAGATGTGTTTATCTGTAAGTATTTTACACCGAATAAAAATAGATTTTCTGAAAATATTTTGTACGGCATCTTTTGAAGTTATGTGATTTGCGTTATGATAAAATTGGATTTATTTATTTTCATTACACTTTATGAAGCCTGAATAGTTTTAAATGTCTTTTAGATCGCAAGAGTCGCCACAACTCTTGCTGATCTGGTTACTTATAGAATTTAGGAAACATATACAGTACAGCTGGCTATAACAAGGTTTTGTAAGTGCTAAGAAATACAGTACCTGTTAGTCTGCAACAACATTAATTTAATGAACAATTACAGTGAATTATACCATAAAATCTGAGAGCTAAGATAAGTATTTGCGAATTGAGATACGTAAGTCAATGCGGTCGGCATATGAAGGCCTCTTTGTATCCTACAATTAACAGTAGCTCATTCCTCCGGATTACCACTGACAGTAGCTCCTTTTTTCATATTCTACTACTGACATTAGTCGCTGCGACCTTATTTAGCCGCCTCCATATTATATGATTGCCAGTAAGACACTCCACCCTATTTATAGTTGCTAGTGGTCCTTTTCTCTTGTATACGAGGGTTAGTCCATATTATATGATTGCCAGTAAGACACTCCACCCTATTTATAGTTGCTAGTGGTCCTTTTCTCCTATATACTAGGGTTAGTAGCCACATTTACTCTATGAATACCATTAGCCCAATCCTCTCACTGACTGACTGTAGCTGCTCTTCTCATTCCACTACGGCCTGAAGATCCTTCCACCATAGTCTTCAACTGCTAGTAGCCCCTTAATCTGTATTCCAGGACCTCCAGTAGCCTTGTCCTCCGTATTCTATGACTGCAGGTAGGCCCTTTCTCTGTATTCTACTGCTGCCTATAGATCCTTCCCCAGCATAGCCTACTACAATTGCCTGCAAGCCCATCTTATATATTTTACGGCTGCCTGTAGACCTGTCCTCCATATTCTACGCCTGCTTGTAGATCCTTCATCTGTAATCTATGACTGCCTGTAGACCCTCTATATTCTATGACTGGCTATAGCCCCATCCTTCGTTTTCTACGTCTGCCTCCAGCACCTTCCTCCGTATTCTGTGATTGCCTGTAGACTCTTCCTCTATACACTTCAACTACCAGTTGCTCTTTCATTTTATCCTACTGGATTGTTTGTCATCAGTCCATTTCTCAGTACTCCATGACTGCATGTAGTCCCGTCCTCCATATTCTATTACTGCCTGTAGACCTTTCTTTCCTACACTTCCACACCAGTAGCCCTTTCTCTTTATTGCACTTTATTCTTCATCATCTGCTTTAGGTATTACTGATAAAGGCTTTTAGCTCGGTAATTCATGTTTGTTGTTCTAGATTCCCTATCGATAGTGTTTGGGCCCATCTGATTTTCCCCTTCTTCCACATTACTATGAAAGTATCATACATTCTGTTCTGTAAACACATTATCTTATTCTGACCATTGTTATTTTAACCAAAAGTTTGTGATACTTTATCATTTCAGATATGTACGTTCTTAATGCCTCTATTTTTTATTTTTTTATATTTAGGATTTCTATCTCTTAAAGGATAGTTGGTTGTTTGATGTCGCAAAATATAAGAGTATCCCATTTCATTGTATTAATATGTATATGCTTTTTATACATGTGTTTTGAGATATTTACCTTGATAGACGTCGTAAACCCCCCTCTCTCTCTCTCTCTCTCTCTCTCTCTCTCTCTCTCTCTCTCTCATAAGTATCTACTACATCCGTTTTGTTGACCCCACCAAAAGCTTTGCACGCCCTCCTGCTGAGGTCCCTATGTCTCTTTATGCCACTATGGCCCCGTCCCCCACCTCCCCCACCGGACCTGCAATCCATGCAACAGGTCCTTGGTTGTTCTTCATCTTCTGTGTCCTAACGCACCTGGCTATCAGCACCTGCGAGGAGAGAGGGAGGGTGGAGGAAGGGCATCCCAAATACCACTGTTGACTTCTCTCTTACTAAGCATAATTTATTTTCTTGGTTGCGCATCTCTCTCTCTCTCTCTCTCTCTCTCTCTCTCTCTCTCTCTGCACACTATAAAGAGTATTTTCATTCAAGAAATATTACAAAATCATTTAGTTTCTATATTTGGTTGAAATTTCGTCTATTATGGGGGGAGAACACCTTAAAGAAATGAACCAAAGGTCTTTGCATCATTAGGCTCTTCCCACAGACAAATTGCTTCACTAAGCCCCTAAACGTCCTTCGGGAACACCATCCGACAGTGGGTAACGATGCTAACAAGGTCTGACATGTCGTCAATAATCTTCGTACCTTCGGGCATTTAGAGGGAGAGAGAGATTTTTATGAACAAGTTTCTGTATAATACACAGTGTACATACTCTGTGCATATGCTTTTATCTTCATAATATTTTTAACCAAAAATTTGCAAGCGATTGATTTAAGTCCTTTATACCCAGGCCAGCTACATTAGAAATACGTTATTAACAGAGCGTCACTGAATTTTGTCTTACACAACACTCATATAATCCAATCGTATTTATTACTAGCATGGCTCAAACGGCTAACCCATAAACTGTGTATTGAAATTAGTAAAAACCGATAGCAAGAAATAATTTCTCTTATATATTTTTTTCTTAACATGGTTAAGCCTCGAGATTAAACACACATTATGTATATAGGTTACAACTACCATTTTGATAGGTTCAATGTGGTAAGAATAGCAGTTTCAAAGATCTGTGACCAAGTCTCAGACGCTCTTAGAATCTACCTTCCCACTCCATTTTCAATAAGTTTATATTTGGAGCAGGATTACTTCACGAAATATATCAATAGTATATTTTTAATTCCACAACTAAACTATCTAATAAATGTTTATGATTTTTACACGATTTCATTGCATTTATTTTTGTTTATCATTTTATGGTGTGGAATTTTAAACTGATAGTGTTCGTAAAATAGTTTACGTTTTTAGAAGATATTTATCAAGTGTTTTTATGCCAGTGACTTTGGAAGTTCTGACATCAGTTGATTGATTTTTGTAAATCAATCAATCAATCAGACACTTGGGAAATGTCACACCCTCGTCTTTATATTGTCGTATACTATTTTTTACTTTTAAATATATCATTCTCTTACTTTATCCATTATATTTTTACCTCTCATTTTAATTTATCTTTTTGATCACCTTTATGCTTATAATGAGATACTATTCCCATCTGTTCCTTAACATCCTTCTCCTCATTTAGGCCTCCTTTACACATCCTGGTCAACTACTCAATTATACTCTTACCACTATGCAACTCTTTATCTTTTTATAATCACATGAATTCTTGGTGTCTTTAACACAAACTCATGATGTCTTTCGCGTGAAGTCCTGGTGTTTATTTACATTAACTCCTTGCATCCTTCCATTTTAAGCTCTTAATTTCCATCCTTGAATCACAATGATTCTTCCTCATATATATCAAACGTTCATTAATTTCTTCCTCTCATGCTACTTTAAGCCCTCTCTCTCTCTCTCTCTCTCTCTCTCTCTCTCTCTCTCTCTCTCTCATGTACTGTAGCATTCTCATTCTAGTCCATCCCAGGACCATATACACTCAATATCAAAGCTCTTGTTCTTTGTCAAACCTAATCTTGAAATATATTCCTCTTAACTAGCCAATTTAAGCTATTTCGCCCTTACACAGAGACTTCCTGATACATCAAGCGCCACCTGTCCGAAGCTACTTATGACTGCCATCCCAGATACAGACACTCTTTGTCCTTCCCATTCTCGCAAACACTGACTGGCCTTTCACATTTGTGTCGTAAATGGACAAACCATCCAGCTGTCAGACTGTGAACAAATCGACTAATATACATTTTCCCCTTCAGTTACATACTCAAGCACATAAAAAGGGCCCTTTTTATTCTGGTTACAAATCCCATGCTTAGTCCATTTGGTGATTTTCCAACCCCTAAATTAGTTTTTTTTTTTTTTAGTATTTTAATTTCATGATTATTGTGCTCGTAGTCTCAAACTGATTTTTACTGAAATGTTTTTTTTTTACGGAATGTTAAGTTATGACATTTCGAATGTGCGTTTGTTAGTTAATTAGTCTGGTCATAGAAGGGAAATATGTGATTGATTTCCTTTTTTCCAAGGATTGTTATATATATATATATATATATATATATATACTCCTTGCCAAACCTATATATATATATATATATATACATATTAAAATACATAATTTTCCGTGTTTTTTTGATAAATAAAATAACCCACAATTTATGAAAAATTGAATTTATTAAGCTTTCGATGGAACCATCTCCATTCCTCTTCTGAAGAGTAAGGGAGATGGTCCCTTCGGAAGCTCAATAAATTTAATTTTTCATAAATTGTTTGTTATTATATATATATATATATATATATATATATATACTGTATATATATACTGTGTATATATATGTATGTATTTATATATATATGTATACATATATATATATATATATATATATATGTATACATATATACATACATATATATATATATATATATATATATATATATGTATACATATATACATATACATATATATATATATATATATACACACGTCTATATTCCTTTGTATTACCATATTTGTCAAATGCCTGGGATTACATTTTGTTGCGCTGAATGGTGGGTCCGTATGTGATAAATGAAATATATGTATGGAAATTACTGTTAACCTGACCTAAATCCCTTATGCGTGCGTACATAACATGAATGGGGATGATTATATTAGCAGTTACTGATTTATCATTGTTACTCGGCTTTTGACATTATTTTGGTTCCGAAAATTTACTTGATTTGACCTATTAAAATCTCCACCAAAAATTAAAGTGATTCCCTTTGTTTAGAATAAAATTTGAAAAATATAACTATAATGTGATCATACGATGATTATATGTCATGAAAATAAGCTTAAAAATGCCCTTGACTTCAGATAATATCCTCTCTCTCTCTCTCTCTCTCTCTCTCTCTCTCTCTCTCTCTCTCTCTCTCTGTGTGTGTAGTCGTCGTATTAAGGAATCACAGTCATTAATAGAGTTTTTTAGTATCAGTTGTATCTTTGTTCGGTATGAACAGTATTGCACTCTTCGTTTTATGACAGTTGCAGCTTTTTTTTTTTTTTTTTTTTTTTTTTTTTTAGTATTATAGTTTTTTTCGGATATTGATAAAGGTATTATATTAGAGTGTGAAATTAACTTTCAGGTCAATGTTATTGGATTGAATTAGGAAAGACCTCAAATTTTTATTTTTATAAAAAATGTATTTCATACATGTATATGTACACACACAAACACACACGCAAATATATATATATATATATATATATATATATATATATATATATATATATATGCATAGGAATTGGGTGACATGCTGACCACATTACAGAGGATGCCAGCTAAAATAATTTTAATGCTGGTGTTTAATAATACAGATCTTAGCTCTAGTTTTCTACGTTCGTGGATCACTCCTAGCCCTTCACCCATAAGTCCGCTAGCTTTGAATTGATACTAGCGTCTGCTGAAGTAATGAGGTGGCCATGATGCTGACAACGTTAGCCTTATTATAGACTTTTTGAAAAACGCCATACCTGTCGGGTGTTCTTCCTTATAAGTAGAAAAGGAATTTTGGGGAAAAAACCATTATATATATTAATATGTGTGCATATATATATATATATATATATATATATATATATATATATATATATATATATATATCTAGTGTAAAGCAACGCTGTGGATATATTTTCTTCGGTACACTTACCTTTGCCGAGTGCACATGCAATCATTTTCCCTTTTTCCAAAGGTCGATAACTCGTGTCCTTTAGTAACTACAGTTATACACAGGAGAAAATCAGAGTTTGACTGGTTCAGGAAAAAAATCGTCTTTAAAAAAAAAAGACTAAGACTTGCTCAGAGACAGGTATTTGGTCTAATCTCTGATCAACGTGCTGTGATATCTTCTAAGCTTCTCGGTATTGTCCGATTCATTCTTGCAGTGTGATAGTGACGTCAATCTTTCATTCTGAGAGACGTATTGCCAAATCATGGATGAGTGGGAGAGACAGAGGGAGGGGGGAGGGGGAAAGAGGGGAGAGGTGGATCACATTTCGAAAGATCTTAGAAAACTTGCGTTGAGGATTTGGTATATATTTTTGTCTTGCAATCTGACAGTGAATAAATATGTTTAGCGCAGCAAATAGTTGAAACTTTTTTTTTTCTTTCTTTTAAACGTATCTCATGTTTTTGCGAAGTGTGTTATCTAAGAAGGATTTAACAAATGATTGGCACCGCTATGTTTACTGCTAATATCTTCTGCGTTGAAATATTTTTAAGCAAGATTGCAAAAGATATTTTAGCAAACATTCCAGGTTTAAATAACCTGTAAGAGGACGATGAAAATAAGAAAGAATACATAATGTTGGAAAGATATGTTTTCTTTAGATTTAACAACAAGTATTTTTAATAGAAAAAAAAAATCATATATTACTCAATAGAGACATAAGATCGTAAATTTGTAGAACATACACATTCAATTAAAACTTGTAACATAGTTGTAATCAAGGCTGTTATATTTGCTTAATTAAAACATGTTTTTATTACAGCATTCATAAAATTTGTGAAATAGGAAAAAAAATCATAGTGTTTTATGTCCAATTGTATTTTCTATGAAACTAAACAGAGTAACTTAAATATAAAGACCTTATTATTAGATATGTAAAGAAACTAGTTCTCAACATATTGGTTTGATATGGAATGGATACTCATTTTTCCCTGACACAGACACACACATATATATGTATATATATGTATATATATACATATATATATATATATATATGTATGTATGTATGTATGTATATATATACATACACAAACGAAGAAAATCCATTGGAAACATGAAAATTAAAGACCAAGCGCATTCGTGTATTGCGTACTCTTCTTGGGGGTACACTATAAAGTCAAACAAAAAGAAAATTTAAACCTCAAACAAACAAAGCCTCATCATTGTGTTTAGTTGGTAGTCTAAAGAAAAATATTTTTTTCTTATATATCAATGCTGGTAGTATAATAGATAATAAATTAATACTTTACTTTGTATTTATTTGCAATTTCATGAACCAGATAGTTTGAAGAGACCAGAACTACTGTAGTATTTATTAGTTAAGCATTTATTGAAAGCAGATTCTATGATATATGTTTTGACAATATTCTTGCAGTTTCCCCAGTCTAATCAATGGTTAACATAATTCGTATTGTGTTTGATGCGGTTATCAAGTCATTTGGGTTTGATACAAGTATTTCTTATTACACCTATTACGTAGAATAATTTTAATGTAGCTATTGTCTTGCTTTGGTGAAT
This sequence comes from Palaemon carinicauda, assembly GCF_036898095.1. Taxonomy (NCBI): domain Eukaryota; kingdom Metazoa; phylum Arthropoda; class Malacostraca; order Decapoda; family Palaemonidae; genus Palaemon; species Palaemon carinicauda. The sequence continues at coordinate 65,407,647 of NC_090762.1, read as the reverse complement.
TATTAACTAAGACGTTCTTAACTGTTCTTGAATTATTCAAAACAACATTTATCTTGATTTTTTTTTTTAGCAATATATCATTTGCTAGTGCCAATACACTTTATTAAAAGTTCACCCACTCTTATTGGAATAAATTACTTTTATCTTTCGGGAGAGAATTGTCAATTAAAGACCTGTTGTATTTCAACTTATTTCTACGTCATAAATTTTATCAAATTCTGCATCTTTAATTCCGAATTTTAAATGAATACAGGAATAAACTTTTGTATGTTTGTTGTAAATATTAAAAGACAAAGCTTCTATCTTCTCAATGCACCAAAACATCATTTTGATTTTTTATGGCATGTTCTAAATTATTCAAGTTTCCCAAAGAAGTATTCAAATTCTCTTATGTAGGCCACACAAACATTGTAGAAACCAAAGAATCCTTTTAGGTAAAATTGCTGACAAATTTTAATTTGGAATCGTATGTAAAGGTTGCTGAGTATTGCGGATAGGTGTTGCTCATTGGCGTTCCATTTATTAAAGGTAATACTTTCCATTGAAAAAATTACAAACTTCAGCTTTGAAAAAGATTACTAACTACTCACAGTGATTGTTTTGCTTGTCTGTGGCTTTAATTTCCCGATTCCTAGGTTTCTTTTTGTAAGATTTTACCTTTTAATTTACCTCGTACCAGGAATTTTATTTTATCTATTTCATGAAATCGCTTGGTATTTGAGCTTTCTTTTTCATGTTTCTTGTGGATTATTTTATTGAATATTTGTCATGTGTAGTTTTGTAGAGGATAAGTAATATTAGTTATTTGTTCTTTATATATGGATACATGTATGGCGTACGCACACACACACACACACATATATATATATATATATATATATATATATATATATATGTATATATATTGCATATATGATATATATAATGTATGTACTGTATGTATGTATATGCATATGTACAAATATATATATATATACATATATATATATATATATATATATATATATATATATATATAGACAAGTAACTGATCGTATTTCAAACATTGGAGTAGTAAGACCAGCAAACTGAATACTCCGTATTATAATAGCGAAAACCAAGAGACGTCATTGTTGCATTGGTGAGATATATAGTTCACAAATTATTTTTAACTCCTTAAGCTTCCCCTCATAAATCAAACAATGTTAAGGTTAATGTCTCTTAATGATTATGGATCCTAAAGCTAGCGTTTAAGGTGTATCTGTAACCTTTTATGTTAATTCTGCAGAGCTCCGGGTTCGGCAATACTGTGTGAATAATTTTGGGGAACACAAACGTTTAGGTCCATCGCGTGAAGTCACCCTCTGCTGCTGCTATTCCAATATCGCCGTAGGTAACATTGATCGAGTAGCGACGTCATAGCCACCATGACGTCACCTACACGCCATCATTTCCATGACGTCATTGTCCTTTTGCCACCCCACGGAAGACTGACGTCAGAGAAGGGCGCTCTGACATCATGAGCCATATATAGAATGGTCAATCAACGAATGATCAGTCAGCCCACGGGAAGCAATCTATCATCTATTGTCTATTGTTTATTTTTTCTTTGGAGTCACATCCTGGTAAAGCCTTCGAATGTATTCACAGTAGCACCAAAATACCCAGTAGTCTAAAGTTTTCTATAAAGACCATAACATTTTTGTGCTGGGTGATTCGTTGTTGTGTTTCACGTCATGAGATTTGAGTATGTCAGATGATGTTTATAAATGATCTGACTTTAAAGGAGCATGCGAGTGAGGAAGGAATGTTTGCTCGTATGTGAATTAGTGTGGCGGTCTGTGCAAATTCATTGGAATCTGTCCTAGCGTAAATATTAGGTGCGCAAACAAGTTTTGTTTTTGCTTGGATAAGTGACCCCCCAGCATTAGATAATGTTCGCATATATGTCCCTTATAATAGCCTTGAAACATAGTATTTAGTTCATGAAACCCCAGAAATGTAACAAAGAAAAATGTATGGTGATATATATATATATAGTATATATACTCTGTATGTATATATATTTATATATATATATATATATATATATATATATATATATATATATTTATATATATATGTATATATATATTTATATATATGTATATATATATATATATATATTTATATATATGTATATATATTTATATATATGTGTATATATATATATATATATATATATATAAATATATATATATATATATATATATATATATATATATATATATTTATATATGTGTATATATATATATATATATATATATATATATATATATATATATCTGTGTGTGTTTATGTGTATGTATGCATAAATAATGATTTGATCGTAAATAATGGGACTTATTACCACTCTTCATTTGAGCACATGACTTTAAGATAAAACGCCTACTCTAGGATTATACAAGAACGCTGTATGTATACATCCATTCCCTCCCTCCGAGCACTTTGACTTAGGTGATCGGTATTAGTCCAATGCGTGGTTGTTAATAGGGTTGTCTGAATAACTTATGGCTTTATGGTCGTGGCATATTTCCATTATATAACACTGTTTTTACACCAATGGGAGCTGTTTTTATAATTTCAGCATTCACATGTATGAATACATACACACGTATATATATATATATATATATATATATATATATATATATATATATATAATGCGTTTGTAACATGGATTTATTTGCGCATACAAAAAGTTGGTCATGCATGAAGGAGCTTTATATATATATATATATATATATATATATATATATATATATATATATATATGTGTGTGTGTGTGTGTGTGTGTGTGTATGTATATATATATATATGTGTGTGTGTATATGTATGTATATATATATATATATATATTGAGTGTTTGTGTATGTGTTTACAAATGTACATGCGTATATATGCATATTAACGTTATGTACACATACAGACACTGCCATTACTTTCAAAAAGGCGTTGATAATGTAGTATTTTGTTAAGGACTTCAGTCCTTATCGAAAGGCATATCTGAGCACATTTCCCATCCTCACCACAAAAGGGATAATAATGGCGCTTGCGTAATCTTATGAAGTTCATATGATATCAAATCTCTTTCTCTTGTGCAAGGTCAGTTCTAGCGTTTCTGTATTAGCATCAGAGAGAGAGAGAGAGAGAGAGAGAGAGAGAGAGAGAGAGAGAGAGAGAGAGAGAGAGAGAGAGAGAGAGAGAGAGAGAGGGGGGGGGGGGTTGCCATATTTTTTCTGGAGTTACAGACCGGCCGACAGAGTTGATATTAGGTTTAGAGTTTAGATAAAGACTGACGCTGTGGTATTTAGATTCAACTTGAGATTGTTTTGTTGTGCGTTTATGTAAGCAAGGAAAACTGAGATTTATTTTAATCATTATATTAGATTAATGTTTGTGGCCTCTTGCCACTGTTTTATTTTCTAATGTTATATTCTTACGGAGTTGAGATGGTATTAAGCTTCAATATCTGAGTGTCTTTGCAAAGCAACTGTAGCGTACTCGAAGTTTTAACTGGAAATCTAGATAATACTACTATTTGCTGGTACTAGGCAGCTATAAAAATACGGTATGTATGTATCAAATACATAAGATTGATGGTTACACATAAGTAATTATATTTAATATTGATGAAGTATAATAATCGTTTCTTCACAAAACCTCACTATTATTAATTTCTATTTTAATGTGCTTTATCTGAATAACATTAAGTGAACTTTCATGGATCACAAAACCCAATATATGGCCAATGATTAACAAAGATTTCCTGAAGAAAAATGATGAGCGTTTGCTTTTTCACATATTTGCTGCCAGGCATTTGGAGCAAGTGTTTGGAAAAGTTGAAATTACTCCAGAATTTTAATATTCTTAGAAATATGTCTAGTGAATCTACAACCATATATATATATATATATATATATATATATATATATATATATATATATCACTAGCCAAGCTACAACCCTAGTTCGAAAAGCAAGATGCTATAAGCCCAAGGGCTCCAACAGGGAAAAATAACCCAGTGAAGAAAGGAAATAAGGAAATAAATAAATGATGAGGATAAATTAACAATATATCATTCTAAAAACAGTAACAGCGTTAAAACAGATATGTCCTATATGAACTATTAACAACGTCCAAAACAGATATGTCATATATAAACAATAAAAAGACTCATGTCAGCCTGGTCAACATAAAAACATTTGCTCCAACTTTGAACTTTTGAAGTTCTACTGATTCAACTACCCGATTAGGAAGATCATTCCACAATTTGGTAACAAGTCCCCTAGGCTGCGTAATAGGTCCCAACCCATAAATGCCCATTTGAGTAAGGTAATTACCGTCTTTCTTATGGTTTAGAGATGATATGATTAGAGTGTAAATGTATTGACGACTTTGACTCCTTTAAAAATCGTGCATTATTACTTACTTATTATATATTAATTCTATTTATAGGGATTTATGGATTCAATGTATGAATTAGACTTGGAAATCAAGCATGGCATGACTGTTCCTCTCATTATTTTTTCTATTTGTATCCGATTTTATTTTCCAAGCCAAGTAATGTAATACTAAAAAAGATTCCATAAGTCGAAAGTTTTAGCCAATATGACGCCAGATCGTGTCTGTACGTCAATACTATACATACCATCTCTTCAGAAAAATAACAGTATCATTACGTACGTACTGCCATTGCCAATAAGGGATTGTTATCAGTGATGTCAGTGTTTCTCGGCCACTGTCTAGGTCACTCTTGTCTTTCCTCCTTATCATCAACGTTATCGTGCTTTTTATGAAGGCAAAATCAGTATCCTGTCGGAGAATAGAAAGACATTTCATGTAGCTGTCCTTTTTTATGTTGTGCAGTAGATCAGTCTGTTTATTTAACTATAACTTCATTGAGCAAAACAGTAACACATCATTGACGAGGCTGTAAGTCCCGTGACTGCCTCATCAGGCACTTTAGCAAGAGCTGTTTGTCGAATGATTATAATCAATGTATTTTACGTACGTGTGCACGCATACTCATATATATATATATATATATATATATATATATATATATATATATATATATATATATATACATGTATATGTGTGTGTATGTATATATGCATATATACATTATATATATAAATATATATATGTATATATATGTATGTGTATATATATATTTATATATATATATATATATATATATATATATATATATATATATATATATATATATATATATATATATATATATATGGGTATGTTGACGTGCGTGCGTCGTTAAGGTAAAAACGAATAATTTTCTGCAGATAATCAAGCTTATGTAAAAGTTTGTCTAATATTCTGGTAGTTTTCTGTACAAGATGTCATCCTTTATTCAGATAGCATAGGTTATTGTAACGGGGAATTAATTTATTGGCATTAATCTGTTGATAAAAAAAATGGCAGACCAGTCGCGCATGCCATGGGAAAGACAATCCATATATTTCAATATTTATACATCCTGGTGGACTTCTCCCTAACTTACTTATTTATAGTATTTATTAATATTGGCACTTGCACCATTCCTTCTCAGCCCTAGCTGAAACACTACACTTGATCATCAGGTAGAAAATTCACTGCTTAGGTAAGCAGAGCCAAAACTGGTTTTAAGGGAACTTGACTACCTTTTGCAATTCTCCTCTGAACTTTGAACATTCTTCTTTTAGTTAATGGCCTGAGATTCTTCGTCTGCGTAAATAGTGGTCGACTGTATTTGGTTGAAGACAGGATGGAGAAAGGTAGTGTTCTATTGTCTAGCTACAAAGAGTTGAGGCTTGCCTATGGTTAGCTGTCCTGTTACGTTTTTCTTGAAACCGGCCAGACTTTATGGTAATGCCTCTCGTAGAAGAAAAGGTCACATCCACCAGATTATTAGCCTTTTATATGGAAAACAATCGCCTTAAATGAGGAAATATGGCGCATCTCTAACCCCAAGCCTCAATCTTTGTAGCTCTTAATATAGCCATCTTATTTAAAAAAAAAAAAAAAAAAAAAAAATTGCTGAGTGCCAGAAGATTTTTCTATCTTGAATATTACCCTTTTGATAAAAAGAGGAGTTTGTGCATCAATAGAGTTACAGATGGTGGTCAACTAGTTAGAATTATGGTAAACTTAGTAATTCAGATAATAGCAAGACATTATGAGGTCAGAAAAAGGGCCATGCAAGTTTATACCATATTTTAAAATGTCACATAAATGCAAATTTTCGTGAGAAATTTTCTTTTTGAGAACAAACACCAAAATTGGCTCGCATCCTATTTGGGGATTGCTCTTTAAAAACAGAAACCTGTTAGCAACCTAAAAATTCAAGATGGCAGCCATTTTTCAAAATGGATACCATTAAATATAAAGAATTATTGCATTTTGCAATAAAATTGTAAAGACTTTGCCTATTTGAATGATTTTGGTATCAAACCATACATTTCCACTTTTTAAGAGTCCGAATTTTGAACCATGAACTTACACAGTGGCTTTATTGTACCAACAAAGTTGATGTCAATGCACAACCAGAGCACACTGAATAACACTGCTGTTGTGAAACTCAAACTGGGGTTCATTATCAGCTGAATAGTTATTTAGTGTACCTAAATGATCAGTATAGTGACCAAAATGATGTCTAATAAGCCTGCTTCAGTTAGCTACTATAGATTGCATGTAGTTTAACATGGATGGTTAGTTAGACAGCCACACCTGAATTGACAGGGGGTATCCGCAAGGGAGAGCTGAGCCATGGGTAACATGGGTTTACATTTCTTTGTATATAATTACCTGGATGTTGTACAAATTTTAGGTCATATATTTTTATTTCCGAAACTGGTCGAATCCCATGACTTATAGTGAAAGATTATAATCAAGGTGGTAAAAGGATAAAACATCTGCTTTGATTCACTGAACACAGATGATTGTCATATATACAGATACAGGACCCGCTAACTTACGAACTAATTAGAGTGATTGTTGTCTTTGCCAGAAGAAGAAGAGCGAAGAGCTCAATTCACCCCTTGCACAACAACCACAAAAACATGATGGCTACATTATGATTTTGAATGATAGCTCTCTCTTTCATCCAATTAATGAAATCCCTATCGTTCTGGATCCAGTCAGACTTAATAATGGTAGTGGCATTGAAGAAACTCTGAGGATGAACATGGTGAGGATCACCAAAGTTGTTTTCTTATGTTCAACAAGACAAAAAGGGGAGTGCCGAAAAAAAAAAGAGTCGTGTGTGTTCAGCCAGTAGAATGCCAGACCAAGCTGTGTAGAACCATCCTTAAAGGTAAAACGTGTTTCACATGTGACAAAGATACCCCATCCACTTAATTCAGAAAAATTAGTATGGGAACCTCAATAACAGACTTCATGAATGTGTTCAAACTTTATATGACAAAAAAATCTTGCAACACTCAGCAGCGGAGATGTTATTGCAGAGAAATCAAAATAGCATTCCGCATGGTTGACAGGCCTGTTTAATATAGAGAGGAACTACCTCAGAGCTACCAAGTGGCTGGAATGGGCACATGAACCTGAAGAGGAAGACCACCCACAAGCATTCACACAGCTAGTCACTTATCTTGTGGAGACCACAAATACCCAGCACTACGTGCAGGATAGCACTGTCTGAAAAGATCTGAATACAAGGGATGGTCAGAATTATGAAAAATCTTATGCAACTTGCTTAAAGAACTAAGTGAAAGACAGTGCCAGAGATTAATATCAAGATCAGGAATAATAAATTTAATAGACTTCAACAAGTTAAAATAAGAGCTTAAGATCAGACAGGAATACAATCCTAGAAACAAGGCAAAATGAAAGAATTAAAACACTTCTTCTCAATAAGTCAATATTTTGTACAGTTAATAAAGAGTTAAAGAACCATTGTCAATGCTAAGATCTGGATGTTGAGGATCCACTTTCCTTAACCTACTTATAATCATACATTGAGTTTTGTTAGGGTTTAACTTCATGTCCCATAGGTTCCACCATGCACTAATTTTAGCTAGATCTCCATTAAGGGATCTAGCAGCCCCACATCTCCATTCAGGAGATGGAATTGATGCAAACAGACTAGTATCATCTGCATATGCAATGAGCTTGTCTTCTAAGCCGAATCACGCATGCACGCACACACACACACACACACACACACACACACACACATATATATATATATATATATATATATATATATATATATATATATATATATATATATATATATATATATATATATATATTATGAAAAGTAATGGGCCATGGGCACTACCCTTAAGAATACCAGATATCACATTCCTACACTCAACACGGTCAAATGCAGCACTAAAATCAAGGAAAATCCTACGAACTTCCTGACCATAATCAAGGGATATCTGTACAGCATTGAAGATTGTAAGAAGGGCATCACATGTTTCAAATTTCAAACTCAGGAACTGATGATTACCTTCAGCATACCCATTTAACCGTCTTGCCAAAAGACGTTCAAAGATTTTAGATAATATAGGAATTATGGAAATTGTGCGGTAATCAGCTGTGCTTGAGCTACCGCAAACGCATTTACTTCATGGAATTAAAGAAAAAATACCATTTTGGGTCTACACCTATTTAAGCATCAATGTTCATCAAGAGAGTTTTATTTTCACTGAAACACCAAGCTAATTTAGCGTCAGGAAAACAGAAATGAGGAAGATCAAGTTTTTCATTTCTCTGCTTACTGTCAAATACATTAGACAAAAGGGTTACCTTTTCGTTGGACAGCGAGTGTCAAAGCCATCTGGTTTAAGTAAAGGAGGAACTGTTAAGGCTACACCAAAGACTGCAGATTTAAAGGTAACCCACCACTTATGGGTTGTACCAGAAAGGGTTTCTTTTATGGTTGATTAATAGTTGCAAGATGACAGATATGGAAGGGAAGAAGAATGTTATGAAAAAAAAGACTGCTGTTGAAACATTTGTGGTGGATATGAAAAAATTTTGAGGGAAAATTTAAAGTTGGCCTTTAGGAAAGAAAAGGTTTAGGTCGAATAAATGGGTCTTAGAATACAAAATATAGGAAATTTTTATTTAAAGCAGTCGTATGAATTTGTGAGTGTAGAGATGATAAAAAGAGCTCCTGTGATGGATGTAAGAAAAGATAGTAATATGAAATTCAAAATGTTTTTGATGGAGTGCTGAGTGTATTTTGAAGACACTTATTTCATAATCAGGAGGATTTTATTAGTTAATGGTGTCGTAGTCAGGGTGCTTCTGGCAATCAAGTGATTGAGGAATGTCTAGATGAAGAAAGGTTCCAAGTGAGTAAGAATGGCCATGGTTTCTTTGTACAGGAAAAAATAGAAAGGACTGCTTTTAGTGTATATGTACTAGTAGTCCAGGCCCTTAGGGGGATCATCGTTCAGATTTGTCTACAAGCATGAAATTTGCCACAGAGGTAGATGATATCATATTGAACTAATTTCTTGAGGGCGCCAAAGACGATATTCACTGGGGTCGCCATATTGGCAAAATTCTATATGGCCGCCCCTCGATATTTCATTTTGCCATAGCTTTACAACTCAAACAAAGTAGAAGCACTAGGTATGGGTTTTTGAACTCAAGGAATCTAAATCTGAGCTCAAATTTTATTTAGCACATGTACTTTTTCCAATCTAAAGTTTGAAAAAGAATTTTTTGGACTAAAATATGTATTTTAATATGGACATTTATTGTATATACATTTTTGTTTAAGTTCGTTTCTTAACATGTTCACTACTAAAGAATTTTTATGGGTCTGTTCTTAGTGGACTGTCACTGTAAAAGGTATTTGTCTAAGTATCATCATTATTGATACACCCGATTTCGCATTTGCACAGCCCGGTGCACTGGACTCCAGCTCTGCTACATTTACAGTTTCCTGTACAAGCCCATTCGCAGCCACAGTGCAGCAGGATGGAACATGCTTTACTGGCATCTTCAAATATTGTCTAGTGTGGTAACCAAATACCAGTGTTTTCTTTTTGCCAACCTCATGCGATGGAGCTGGGAATAGTTTAGTGAACTGTGGTTGCCTATTTCCAGTAGAAGCTTGCTTGAAGCAGAGCCCGATTGAGTTTTTCAAACAAAGCTGCTTGTGTGGGTGGAATGTTCTCCAGGGTTTTTCTACCACTCGTGAATAGACGATGTCTAACTTCGTTGACCCTGGTCAGTCAACATCCCTTGTTGTACATGATGACCACAAATCGTTCCAGATTCTGCATGTGTAGAGAATCAGGGCTGAGGAGGTTTGAATTATAGGTCAATGCCATGTGTGTTTCTGTGAGTCCTGGAGTGTTTTGCCAAGATGTCCAAGCAGTTTTTTTTTTTTTTTTTTTGCAACATACAAGGAACTGTGATGTCGTGTCACACCCTGTTATTGCATGGAAAAGGGGCAACGCGAGAGATCTGGAAGGTCCAAGGTGAGCACAGATGTTATGGATGGGGATGTCACAGACTTTTTTTGCCACTCCCAAAACACACCCAGAGCTCAAAGAAATCAAGGCTTGAGAAGAAGTGTATGGCAAGGACCACCACATCACTATCAACAGTACGAACAATACCTATCTTGTGGCTCTGTACTGCTGCATGTACCAGATGAAGGAATATCCTCATATCGGCCTCGGCATGATTATAGGGTTGGAGTGCTGAAACGTCGGCTTGTCTGTTGGATAGAACATTTTCGCCTTTGGTAGTGCGCAGGAGTTTCCTGCCCCAGTCATTCTTGACTATCTCATCCCTAAGGAAAATGAACAACTCCTTGTTGTCGTTGTTCCATATGGCATCAATGTGGGAAACTGCTGGATTTATCTGTGATTTCAGGAACGGGATCATATGTTGTGTAGCATACTCTGCAAATGTTTTTGCTGATGTAGGTAGCACCATGTGAATAACTGCTGCCATGTCCAGCACAACAATCGTTGCATGCCTAGCTTGAGATGACCAACCAGTTGGAGCTTTGATACATTCCAGAATATCAGACTTGCTGCCGGATCTAAGTGAGCCATGGTCAGCCAAATTTGGTGGTGCCCGTTGATTTTCAAAGCGAAAAAACTTTTCCATATCAGCATCTGGTCGTGATTGAAGTGACAGGAAGAGTTGTGTGATAAGAGTCATGTTTTTCTTCTACGTACCACTGGCTTTGTTACCTTTCTTGGATAAGTCAGGTCGATTGGCAAAGGTCAGGATGTTGTTACGGTGGATAATGTTCAATACTGGCACAGTTGCCTTGTCGAGTGTTTGTGCAACATATTGTTCATGAAGATCTTTGCCAATTTCATGGACTTGGCAGAGAGGTGTGACGACTTCTTGATCCATGATTTCTTTGTTGTCAAGTGCAACAAGTTCCGAACCAGCAACAAAAAGATTTCCTAGCTCTTCGATACTTTAAAAAAATGACAGGACATCTTTCCTGTATTTTACTTGCAAGCTCTGTGCTTCTTCTTGGTGAGCAAGGCTTGAGCTCAGTGTGTCAAAAACCATCTCAAACTCTTCAACACACCAGGAACAATCTAGACCTGTCAGCATGTAAAGTTTTAGTGCTTCAGGATTTTCGTACTGCCCAGCAGCCCCACCTTGAGCTTGAAGACTTTTGTTCGACTGTTCATGAGACTGATCCTTCCCAATAAGGTTGAACTTATGCGTTGACCTTTAAACGGTAAAGTTCCCTTTCAGAAATTCTGCATGTACATCTGGGTGACTCTCAGCTAGCTGCATGTACTGGCAGCCATCTCGCATAGTTTGTGTGGTCCATCACATGAAACCATGGACAAAGCTCATCACATACTTGGTCATAGAGAAGAAAAACCCCTTCGCGCAGAGAATGGATAAAGAGCCACAAGAGCAGCCCAAGTTCCATGATGGTTGAACAATAATTGAACTGTGGGATTTCTGTTCTTTTGAGTTCATCCCAATTTTCCTGTGACTGTGGTGCCTCGAGAACCTCAGAACAGTACGCTGAATATGCCCTGTTCTTCAGGAAATGAAGAGACAATCAGAGATACTTGGTGCGTGTGACGTGTACGTTTGATGTGATGCTCATCATGTTTTGTTAAAGTTTTTATATTTTAAATTTGAAATATTTATTTTAATGTTACTGTTCTTAGAAAATTTTATTTTAATTGTTGATTAATTCTCTTATATCCTTGTATCCTTTCCTCACTGGGATATTTTCCCTGTTGGAGCCCCTGGGCTTATAGCATCCTGCTTTTCTTACTATGGTTGTAGCTTAGCAAGTAATAATAATGATAATATGAAGCTTGAAAAATACAATTATATAACTTTGTTCTTCAAGTTATATATATATATATATATATATATATATATACTGTATATATACACACACATATATATATATATATATATATATATATATATGTGTGTGTATATATATATATATATATATATATATATATATATATATAATCTGAAGAATAAACTTTATATATATATATGCATATATGTATGTATATATATATATATATATATATATATATATATATATATATATATATATATATATGAGTTCGACTCATGTAAGATTAGGTATATGTATGTAAATTATATCAAGACTGTCGTCATTTATTTAGTCGTATTTTCATTAAGTTCCATATATTTAAATTTACGTAATTTTATAGGATTAAATTTGAATTTCACGTAGTCTGGTTATGAAGTCTTATGTAATCATGTTAAAAGGTACGCTGTATTACAAACGCTAGGGATTAAAACATATTTCCACGTGGTTGGATGATGCTTGAAGATTCTAGACTAAAGTTTACTTAATTTTTTTTTAATGTTATGAGAGGAGGTGGTCGGAGTTAGCTGAGAGTGTTACCTAGTTGGACAACGATAGAATCCGACTTCAAATCTGCCAAGTTGGCAACCTGACGTCGAATTGGAAGATTCTGGAATGAAGATAATATATTTAGGACCTACCCGTGCTTAGGACCAGAGATCCAGCTTGACCCTCTGAAAGAGCCAATGGCCACCAGCCCTCTCTCCAGCATCTATCCAGCCACTATGTATTTCCTCTCCAACATGCATAGTGTTTTCCTCTCAAACGAACACAGTGTTTTCCCTCAAATGTGAAAAGTGTTTCTTCAAACATTGGAATTTCTGTGGTTTAAGTTGTAAGACGTGTAATGTATATGTGAGTACAGTTATATTGTAAAAGTTAATTGTTTTTTTGACTGGTCCTGTGTGATGAGGTTAAAAAGTGAAGTTTATTTATTTTTGCTTAACCGTTCGGTAACCTTGTGTGAGCCAAAAGCATGTAAGAGTAACAGTTACGTATATGTATGTGTAAATTTGATTTAGTTTCTATGGTGTTAGTGTCAAATTTTATCAGTAATTGTCAAAATTAGATATTTTCATAAAATAATTCCTAGTGAAATAAGTGATTGTATAATTTGTAAAGTGTCAATTTTGTCTCAAGTCTAAGGTCTAGTTCGGATTTAAATTCCGAGTGATTTATTTTTAGTATTATTTTTTAATTGTTATTTTTATAGAATATATATATTTTTGTAAAGTGTGTATTATTTCGATCACATATACTTATTTCAGTGCTTTGCTCGTATCCTATGACTAAGAACCGAAGTAAGAGGTTGATTTAAAAGTAGTTCCCGTTAAAAGTAAAGTAATCACCCAGTTTTCGTTTTGAGTGTAACGTAAAGAGACCTTTAGCTATTCAGTGTTCATATATATTATCGTCTGGGAATTGCGTATTATTCTCAGAGCTCGGAGGTATTCTCTTGTGTATCAGATTATGTAATATAAAGAAGTTGAGTTTGGGAGCTCGGGAATTTACATAATTTGCAAGTCGTAATATATATATGTATATATATACATATATATATATATATATATATATATATATATATATATATATATATATATGTATATATGTATGTATAATATATATATATATATATATATATATATATATATATCATACTATGTATAAAACTTGAATAATAAAGTTACGTAGAATATTGACCTTTCTACCTTCGTATGTGGTTTATTTAAGTATTATATTACTGTCAGTCATCATTTAAAAATGTTTCTTGATTAACCTTTGATTATGTTAACTATAGACAAAAAAGCACTAAACGTTAGCTGCGATATATATATATATATATATATATATATATATATATATATATATATGTATGTATAAAATCTCTCTCTCTCTCTCTCTCTCTCTCTCTCTCTCTCTCTCTCTCTCTCTCTCGTTTACACCAAAGTGGTGTGATTGATTACATAAAAGAATTTAAACGTAGCCTTTAAGTCATATTCATGGCATTTTTGGAGCTGAAGAAATACCATTGCACATTTTTCCTTCGGTCATTCAAGGCTGTAAAATGTCAAGAGAGAGAGAGAGAGAGAGAGAGAGAGAGAGAGAGAGAGAGAGAGAGAGAGAGAGAGAGAGAGAGAGAGAGAGAGAGAGAATTGAATAAAATCTCGTTGCATAAACCAACCAGGATGTGAGATAGCCATACGGACATTAAGAGCATCCTGAAAGAAGTAAAGCGGGAGATGGCGCATCGGGTCGAAGGGAAAATAAAAGAGACTGGTTCTGGGATGTAAAAGAAATAATCGCAATCATAGAGATTAGGAGTGATAAGGAAGAAATATGGAACGACTGTTTACTGGCGTATTCATGGCATTGGAGATGCTTTTTTCAATGCCTGAACTTTAAGGACATTTGAATGATCCTATGATCTCTGAATATACTGTACTGTATATATATATATATATATATATATATATATATATATACATATACATATACATACATATATGTTTATATATATATATATATATATATATACATATATATGTTTATATATATATATATATATATATATATATATATATATATATATATATATATATATATAAATATATATGTACATGTATACTGTATATATGTGTGTGTAAATCTCTCTCTCTCTCTCTCTCTCTCTCTCTCTCTCTCTCTCTCTCTCTCTCTCTCTGTATATATATATATATATATATATATATATATATATATATGTGTGTGTGTGTGTGTGTGTGCATAAAAGGTAAAGAATAGGAAAAAAATCCACCATATAATTTATTTTCAAAGTTCGTGGCATATAAATTTCTTTTTTTTTCATTTGTCCGCAGTTTCTTTCCGGCAGTGTGGCATTAAAATGTGTGACTCTATAACCGTGTAAGTTATTCCCATATAACATGAGTTATAGCTACCACTTCATACACTTCACAAGCTTTTTATCGTCTTAAAGGAAGCGTGGAACGCCCTTCCCTGGCAGTGGTATTCCTTTGCTTACGTTTTACGCGACTTTGCCCACTTGTCCATTTATGATTTATTCTTATGCATGGCCCTTTTTGATGATGGTGAAACTAGTGTTAAAAATAGTCAAGTACATTCTATATTTCATTAACTACTTTTAAGAGGAGACAACGGAAATTTTCAGACTAAGTTGTTATTAATGCAGTTTAGCGTAAGTCCCAGGCATTTAATTGCAGTTAGAGAAGCGTTAATTGTCTTTATTAGATTACATATTACCTTAACTACAGAGTGAAAGAAAAATCAAGGAAGTATTGTTATAAAAGTGTCTTCCGAGATAAAGGCTTAGAATTTACTGCCTCGTGGTAGTAAGTCGAACTGCAAATTTAATCATCTGCAAGTCATAAAATGTTATTATACCCGACCAGTATATGAAATCAGTAACGTAACTCACAAGACACACAACAAATGGAGATGAACGGTATGTGAAAGTAATTGCATAATTAATAAGAGCGTTTGAAAAGCAAAATTGACGATACAGTATTTATCAAGCTACATGAATATGTTTTCCCAATATAAAATCTGGAGTTTATGTATGGTTCATATTTTATCGAATTATCATCATTTATGTCTTTTTAATGAATAAAATTTTCGTTTAATGTTAGACAATGCTTACCTCTGTTATCCCAAATCTCTAGCTTTCAAAAAGCAATATACTCGCAAATTACTAATAATTGAATAATTTTCAGACTTACGAGTGTTTTTTAGACTTCTTTAAATCACCTGGTATAATAAAAGTTTGTTGATATAGAAAAATACATAGTTGCAAATATAATTGTCAATGTAATAAGGTTTAAAGGCCACTCATGAATGGCCGAGGCAAGGGACAGTGACAGTGCCCTAGCAAGAAGGACAATGCCCTAGAGACTGACCATATATACATATGATCAGCGCCTAAGCTCCCTCTCCATCCAAGCTAGGATCAAGGAGAGACAGGCAATGGTTGCTGATGACTCAGCAGATAGACTTATAGGCTCCCCCAACTCACCCCCATCCTTAGCTCACAAGGATGGTGAGGTTACAGCTACTAATTGTACAATCTGAGGCCACATAAGGTCAAAGATCCCATGATTTTACCTCTGTGCTTAAAATTCCTAATTTATATAAATCTCTTTTGACTGCAATTCTTAAGAGGACTGCATTTCGCATTGGTTATGTTTACATTGCAAATTCCAGCTCTTCTGAAAAAAGGGTGAAAATACAAGTTTGGTATACTGGTTGGGGTTTTTGTCGTCGTTAGAAATTGGGTACATTATATCAACGGTTTAGAGAGAGAGAGAGAGAGAGAGAGAGAGAGAGAGAGAGATTCCAGCAGATCTATCGGGTTGGAGACCCTGGGTTCCTGTGCGCAAAAACAGCCCAGGTTTTATTGAAGCATCACGGGGTTTATTTTTGCTGATGAAGAAACATCAATTTGGATTTACGACGGTGCAGTCTACGCGGGCCAATAGCTTAGCTAGGGGTGCCGTTGCACAGGTAATACCGCCACCAACCAGCTCATCAGCTGTACGGACGACACGCCGATATAGGTTGTAGAAGATGCTATACTTACCCGATACGGATATAGCTGACTCACGGTGCAGGTGGGCAATAAGAACGTATTAAGGGTCCTAAAAGACAAAGTCTCTCTCTCTCTCTCTCTCTCTCTCTCTCTCTCTCTCTCTCACCAGGTATCTACATTTTATGTTCCTTGTCTCTCTCTACCTACAGATCTTTATACATTTCTTTTATGTAGCTCTTCCTATATGTATTTATAAGCCCCTTTTTATGTTCCATCTCTCTTATCCTCCATACTAATACATATTTGTCGTTTAAATTAGGATTTCACAATACTTACATTTCAGACATTACTTTGAATTTGAATTTGTCATGCATCATTATATTAAATAACTTGATTTATGCCAGTTCTGTGTTTACATGCTATGATTGAATTGTAATTGTACAATACAAAAAGTAATGAAAGTGCTTGCATTTCTTCTCTCGTATAAAGGTGTTTCACTTCTAATTAATAAAAATATTGCACATATCGAATTAAAACTAAAACTGTCGCCATCTATTTTTATTTTGCATATTAGTAAAACGAAGTTTTCCCCTACTTGAATATCTTATTTTGGAATAGCAGAGAATATATATATATGTATATATATTTTTTACTCACATACACTACACACACATATATATATATATATATTTATATATATATATACATATATATATATATATATATATATATATATATATATATATATGTATATATATATCGTTGACTTGAACATATGTTCTTTCCAATGTTTCCCTCTTAACATCTATTTTGGATTTTACTGTTATTTCTTTATATATGTTTATAGAAAAAGATTATGCTAAATAAGTTTATATCTCAATTTCTTCTTATTGTAAACAGTTGTTGGTACACGATTATTATTAATTTTATTGTTAATATATACTACTATTACACAAACATTATATATGTGAGTGATATGTGCGTTAGTACATGCAAATAGCTAAACTGTGCGGAGATAGAGAAGACTTAATCCCGTGAGGACCTGTTTTCTTTTAAATAATAAATCGAATTTACTTGACGACATAATAGGTATTAGTGTCATATCGAATTGTGGTGTTTTCTTTTTTCGTACGATCGAGTGCTTGGATATTTGAATTATCTTGCCAAATTAGTCTGTATGAATTGTTTGTTATGAATTACTCATAAGAATTATGTTGAGGCGAACGGTAATATTTCCTTGTTTCTTTTTTTCAAGAATCGACGTCGATGAACTATGAACTATGAGAGGGCAAAATTCTGTGGCTCAGGAGGAGTCTCAGAATAGGTTGAGAGAGAGAGAGAGAGAGAGAGAGAGAGAGAGAGAGAGATGCGGTGGTTAGCTTTCTGAGATTGTTGGTTGTATTTACCCAACAACACTCATTATGTTATTGAAACCAAACGTAATTTTTGTATGTATATACACATTTTGCCGAAACTATTTTCTAATAGGAGGGGAGCATAAATATGTCCTCCCTTTGATTTATACCATGTATCTCAGAACGAAATATATACAATATACGCAAATATCTATTCCTTTAACGATATAGCTCTTTATCTCTTTGTATATACATTATTTATGCGTATATACATACAGACGAAATTAAATGCAAAGAAGGATAAGCTTTGGTTGGAGAGCTTTGGGAAAACAAAATGAAATTATGAAAGGTAAAATGCCCCTTTCTCTAAAAAGAAAAGTATTTAATGAGATGGTCCTACCAGTTTCAACTTATGCATTAGAAACCTGGAGCCTTACTAAAGCCTTAGAACATGAGCTTGTTACAACTCACAGAGTTATTGAAAGAACAGTGATGGGAATAACACTGAGAGACAGTAAAAGAACGGCATAGATACAAGAGAAAACTAAAGTAGAGGGTATTCTAACAAGAGAGAGAAATGGAAGGTGCAGGACATATAATGGGAATGGTAGATAATAGATAGCCATTAAGAATAACAGAATGTGTCCCTAGAGATTGTAAAAGAAGTAGAATAAGGAAGAGAAGACGATGGATTGACTAACTAAGAATGTGTGGTTGTGTGGACGAGCATAGAAAGATCTTAAACAGACGCTAATGGGACTTGTCTTTGTCTGAGGCATTTGCTCTACAGTGGACTAGTAACGGCTGATGATGATGATGATGTTGTATATGTATATATATATATATATATATATATATATATATATATATATATATATATATATATATATATAATATATATATATATATGAATATATATATATATATATATATATATATATGAATATATATATATATATATATATATATATATATATATATATATATATATATATGTTTAGTCTTCAAGACTCAACAGTCTCCAAATTCTTCAAAGACTAGTCTTGTCTTCAAGGATTATTCTTAGCTTTCCGTTTATTCTTCGCAAATTTTTTTTTAGTTCTTCAATCCATCGTCTTCCCTTCCTTAGTCTGTTTCGTTTGCAATCTTTAGGGACGCATTGGTTTGTTCCTAATGTCCATCTATTGTGTGTCATTCTCATTATATGTCCTGCCCATGTCTATTTCTTTTTCTTAAATGTTTTTAGAATATCCTTTACTTTAGTTTGCTCTCGTATCCATGTTGCTCTTATTTTGTCTCTTAGTGTTAATCCTATCGTTTTTATTTTCATTGCTCTTTCAGTTGTAAATGGCTTATGTTACAAGACTTTATTAAGGCTCCAGGTTTCTCATGCATAAATTAATACGGGTAGGACCATCTGATTAAATACTTTACATTTTCGATTTCATGTCCTGGGGAAGCAGTTACTGCCTGTCCTAAGTATATTTATTCATTAACAATCTCTAGAGGTTAGTCCATAACTTATTTCTTTTCTCTCTGCTTTTTCATTGAACATCATCTTCGTTTACTCATATTCCTTTTTAATCCTACATTTCTGCTTTCTCTATTCAAATCTTCTTTCATCTTTTACAATTCCTCTTATGAATCACTAAATAGAAGTATGTCATCTGAAAATCTTAAGTTGTTAAAGTATTCCCCATTAATGTTAATCCCTACATTTTCCCAATCTAAATTTTCAAAAACTTCTAAGCATATTGTGAATGATTTAGGGGAAATGGAGTCTCCTTGCCTAACTCCTTTCTCAATCGAAATTTCTCACTATCTGTACCTCCTATATATTGTAGATAACTTCAGGATTGCTGTACTTCCCATATAGAAATATTCAGGTGTTATAACATAAGATTCATGTATTCCTTGTCTTTGAAGGGCTTTCATTACTACTGAAGTTTTGATGGAATCAAAAGCTTCCTCATTTTCTATAAATGCCATACATAATGGTTTGTCATATTTTGTTAGTTTTTCCATTAGGTGGTTAATTACATGGATATGGTCAGTTGTTGAATATCTATTTCTAAAGCCTGCCAACTCACTTGAGTGATTAAAGTCTAGCTGTCTTTATATTCGGCCTAATATGATCTTTGTAAATGTTTTATTTATTACTGAGAGTAAACTTATTGGGCGGTAATTTTTCAGATCTTTAGTGTCTCAGTTTTGTGAACTGATAAAACAATAAAGATTTTCCAAGCTGTGGGCATAGAACATTCTTGCAGACATTTTGTGTAAAGGTTAGTGAGTTTTACTACTAAGAAATCTCCTCCATCTATTATTAAATTAATTGTTAGGCCATCTTCTGCTGCTTAGCCTCTTTTCGTGGCTTATAATGAATAATTTACTTCCCCTACAACCCTAGTTGGAAAAGTAGGATGCTATAATGCCAAGGGCTCCACCATATAAAATTATATATATATATATATATATATATATATATATATATATATATATATATACATATATAATATATATGATATTCAACAGTTTTAAACTGCATTTATTTAGTAGAGGATAATTAATTTTGTCTGGTCAACACTCATGGGTTAACAGCATTATTATTAATGACATGCGGTAAGAAATATCAGTATGTTAATTAACAATGGATTTTTTCAATCCTAAGAATTTTTTACCTGTCTATAGAGTAACTCCTTGAAAGACCGATTTTAGCTTGTGCAGCAGTAACCAAAAGCCTTTTTATTCTACAGATCATTTACAAATATTGGTGGCTTTTTAAGTAAGGCCTTATGTCCTTCTTTATTATAAACCATTGCACCTCCACCTCATGTTGATTGCTCATTAAATCTTAATCATTAATTAGAATAGATTGTTATGATTGTTAGATGGGTTTATATCCTTGCTTTCTTCACCTCCACCTGCTACCTACACAATTATTTTTTATTTCTTAGCTCCCTCCTACTACTCTTGCTTCTTTACCTACTCTTTGTCTCCTTTGCTCACTCTTACTACTTCTCCTTTAACGTAATAATAAGATGAATATTATTTCTTCTAGCATCCTGTAGAAAAGAAATATCCATTATCTTTTTATATTATTTTATCCATATGATATATATTCCACATGGCAAATTCCATTTCATCAACGCATGCGTTTCATCCATTTTATATTCACGTCCATAGATTCTTAATTTTGTTCATTTTAGTCAATGACATCCCCTTACATCAAAGGCACTGTAAAAAAATTCACGATGAATATGAGGAAATACCTATTTCATTAATCTCTTAACCTATCAAAGATGAGTGGGTGGACGGGATTCAGAAACAAATGTGGCAATCGCTGTTACATGATTGCAACTTGGCTCTGGTAATAGTTATGATGTCACTGGTCTCTTTGAATATTCATGTTGAGATGCGTTCCAAAGCTCTCAAGCAAAAGATAGTTGCTCTCTCCTACATACACACGCACACATACTCACATATACACGCGCACACACACATATGTATATATATATATATATATATATATATATATATATATATATATATATATATATATATATATGCGTGTAATATATTTGTCACTAACACACGTGGCTTTATTTCAGTCATGTATTGAACACCAAATGGAATCTAATATCGAATTTTTGAATAAATAGATTAGGGGAAATTCCCCTTGGGTATTCAATTCGATAATAATATTGGTTTTTGGGCTCAATATTTCAATGTATATACATATAAATAACTTACTTTACAAGATATTTTAATGATTAAATTAAAAATTATATAAGGAAATGTGGAAATTCATCAATGCTGTTTATGTTATACAATAGCATTTACAATGGTTTACCAGATATCATTTAATGTGCATTTTGATTAATTATATTTCAAGCCTTGCAGTCTGCGTCCTTGCTTTTTGGAGATTATTCGGATCCGGATCCGGATTCTAGATCAGGATTTGCATTTTTTCGCCTTGGACCTAACAGGACGTTCTTTTTGACATGAAAAATTTGGATTACTTCTGATTTAGCTCTTATTAACGTATTTGGTATTTTTCTCGGAATCGGTAATGGAAGATGCATTCTCCTATTTATTTGGCATTGTTGAGATTATACATTATACATAAATATGTATTGTATAAAACGGATGGTGGAAAATTACAGATTCACATAAACTCTCTCTCTCTCTCTCTCTCTCTCTCTCTCTCTCTCTCTCTCTCTCTCTCTCTCTCTCTCTCTCTCTCTCTCTCATTTTTATTGTTAATCTTTATTTCAACGGAGGTGTTTATTACACAGATTTATTATTCTCGTAACTGATTTGATATAGAAAAAAATCGTCTAAAGATTTGGATAAAATTAACCAAGCGAATGTATTAATATGATTTGAATATATTACATAGTTCGAAGAATGTTAAAGGTACGTAGAAGTTTGATGAAAAACTTATTGATTCATTATTCTAACTTATTCAAAAGCTTTTCAAATGAAAACCTACTAAATCCTCTCTCTCTCTCTCTCTCTCTCTCTCTCTCTCTCTCTCTCTCTCTCTCTCTCTCTCTCTCTCTCTCTCTCTCCAAGTTTGAAATCAGAATATTCATAAAAAAAGTGTGCTGCGTGCGAATATTAATGGAAATAATCATCACATTCCAAATTTGATAGGACAAGCTAACTGATTAGGAAAACATTTGGATAACTGCTTGTAAGCTTTTCGAACTAGAATTTATTATGTCTGATTTTTCTATTTTTTGGGGAGGTCGGAAGAATATTTTGATCAGTTTATTACGTTGCAACATTTCAAATATCGGTCAGAGTTTTGAGAAAATATTGCTTTTCATTTTAGTTAGACTTATATTAGCAAGCAAGAGAACCAGTATATGAGTAACCTTCGGGTATATGCCATGAACTATTTTTGCAAGAAAATTAACTTTCATTATTTATTGAGCAATGACAATAATCATCCATCTCTCTCTCTCTCTCTCTCTCTCTCTCTCTCTCTCTCTCTCTCTCTCTCTCTCTCTCTCTCTCTCTCAAATTTTTTTTCACAATTATGTGTGGTCCCAAAACCTCCGTATGATGAAATGCGTTCCAAAGTTATGTAAAATTTTACTTGGAAATTTAATTTATCTACCAAAGGAAACATTGTAAACATTTGAAAGAAAAGATTATGGATTTCTTTTGGTATTTATAGTATCTCTATTTTATATGCCCTGGTCAGTATCATTCTTAATTTGTTAGACATTGTTGAAGAGACAATGCTTACCTGAGTACAGTTTTAGAAGTGTTAGAATTTAATGGATTATATAAGAAATGTAAAACCTTATATGTTTATTCAAAATGGTCCTATCAAAACCATATTTATTTTATAAAGTTTGATTAATAATTATTTTTATCGAAAATACTGCGCTCCGGAAATACCTTGTAAAAAAAACAAGGGGAAGAGATTTCAGTTTTATTTTGAAAGTATCATTATGTCCACTTTCAGGTAATGCTAGTGATTACCTGAATTATTCTCCAGAGACTGTATATCTTTTACCTGCAAAGGTGACCAGAAACTTTACAAAAAGCAGGTTAAAATCTTAAAAAAGAAAATGCACTTTTTCACTATGCCTTCCGGCTCTTCGTGTACTAAATTTTGGTTAGCAACAGCGTCTAATGTTCGTTCGTGAGAGAGAGAGAGAGAGAGAGAGAGAGAGAGAGAGAGAGAGAGAGAGAGAGAGAGAGAGAGAGAAGTTAGATTTAGTGGGCAAAAAAAGACCACAAAAGTTTATTGTTCGAACACAGTATTTGACCTGAAGAAAAATGAAACTAATTTCTTGACATCGGTCTTATACTTGTAGATTCCTAAGAAGGTCACTTTTTTCAGCAGTAAGAGAAGAGAAGCCTCACATATTTCAGCAAGATAACTCTGGAATTTTGGGTGGAACTGCAATTAGTTACTGATAACTCATAGAAGACCTAACTCTTGAGGGAGGCGATGCCGAGTAACCAATACGTAAAGGCTAGAAACGTGCCTTCAAGCTTGAGTCTTGATGACATTCCAATTTTGAAATATACTTTTGCCTGGTCATTAAGAAGAATTTGAAAATGGTTTTGTTTGAGGAAATCATGTTCTCCCAAGGTATAAGTTTTCCTTTGTAGGAAGAAATATAGAAATCTCATGGGAAGTAAATCGTATTTACTCTTTTATTCAGGGAGCATAAAAGATGACTTTCCATCTTGTAAAAAAAAAAAAAAAAAAAACCTTCATTAGTAAGAAAAGTAATATTAATGAATTATGATAGTTACAGAACTTTTTTTTTTTTGCGCTCATTCCTTTATATTTGTAATTTACGCGAAGCTTGCTTTGCAAGTTTATAACCTGTTGGCATGTTCCGCAACAAATCCAGGAAATAGTGACTAATTTTAGCCAAAAATATGTCAATGAAAAGTACTTCTAGGCAACAGAGACGAAATCGTGATCTCTTGATCTTGATACCGAGAATAGGAAATGGATCATGAGATGGGAAGGAAGGGAGGGGAAGTTATTCTATTGTAATTTTAGGAATTATTATTATTATTATTATTATTATTATTATTATTATTATTATTATTATTATTATGCTTCATGGTATAGGGCCTCAGTAGGAAAAGAAGTTCAGTACGGTACATTAACTAAAATGTAGAGAGTGAGCTACAGAAGAGAAATAGAAGCAAAGAAATTGCGAAAAATATCAAGGTATAGTAAGTAAGGAAAAGAAATACGAATGATGGAAATATGTAAAGGATTATGGTTTATGAGAGTGGAGATTTTCAAATGATATAAACAATCTATAAATTTTGTTTCTAGAGGGATGTGAGGATCTTGATAGATAAAATGTGCAATAATGAAAGTGACTTGAGGAGCAGTTACTTCATTTATGAAAAGATCAACGGCGCTGATAAATACAATAGTAACGACAGAATTGCAGTTTGAGTATTTTTACCAATAGTATAAGTAAAAGTATGGCCTATCCAGGACCCTGTGACGGGCCAAGAGTAGGTTGTGAGTCAAAGGCGAAATGAATGCAACTGAGTAACTTTATTACGACACATCGAGTATATATACACACTAAGTCCCGGTAAGAAGGTCACTAAATACAAACATGTTATTATTTGTCAAACCAGCAACCAGTTCTGTTAACAGTTAACAAATGAAGTAGGCAGACAGGTTAAAACAAGTTTGTCTCAGTGCAAGGGGAGAGCAAAGATACAAAGGATAATATATACAAAAAGAGAAATGTCGTTACTATGTACACTCGTGTGACGCACTGTACATGTTAAATAGGGTTCCTTGATCTAGAGAAGCGAACTGTAGGCAGGTCATCTGTCTGGAGATAAGCAGGTTTTAGATGATCAATGGAGACCCAGTTTTCTTTGAAACAAATGTTTAGTAGGAATGCTTTCGGATTTCGTCGGATCACAAGGAAAGGGCGCGTGTAAAGGGGCGTTAGTGTTGTGTAGGAAGCCGTGCGTTGCAGATTGCAAGTCTGTTGGTATGTGATGCTTTGCTGGGGGCTTGTAAGTCTGGCGGCATGGAATATAT
Organism: Palaemon carinicauda; assembly: GCF_036898095.1. Taxonomy (NCBI): domain Eukaryota; kingdom Metazoa; phylum Arthropoda; class Malacostraca; order Decapoda; family Palaemonidae; genus Palaemon; species Palaemon carinicauda. The sequence continues at coordinate 65,381,836 of NC_090762.1, read as the reverse complement.
TTTCCCACGACGTGACGTATGCGCTGGAGATCGTCGGAGGAGGTTGCAGAAGGAAAAAATTTGGCAGGGGTGATTAACGGGTCGCCATACACCATTTCAGCTGCCGAGACATCCAGGGTGTCTTTGGGAGTGGTCCTTAGTCCAAGGAGGACCCAGGGAAGCTGAGTAAACCAGTTGTAGTCCTTGCAGCGGGACATCAAAGCTGTTTTGAGGGTGCGATGAAAACGTTCAACCATTTCATTGGCAGCGGGGTTGTAGGCAGTTGTCTGATATAGGGTGATGCCCAGATTTGCTAATAATGTCCACAATTGAGAGGTGAAAGGGGTACCCCTGTCAGAAGTAATATGCTCAAGGATACCAAATCTTGCTATCCATCCTGAGAGTAAGGCAGATGTACATGAGGCGGACGTTGCAGTTTCCATGGGAATGGCTTCAGACCAACGAGTTGAGCAGTCAGTGATGGTAAACAGGTAACGATGTCCTTGTGATGGGGGTAGGGGCCCTACAATGTCGACGTGAATGTGGGCAAAACGACGCTGAGGTTTAGGAAAGGTGCCCACTCCTGGATCCGTGTGTTGATGTACTTTGGAAGTTTGGCAAGAAGTACAGGCGAGAACCCAATGCTTAGCATCCTTAGTAATGCCGTGCCAAATGAATTTGTCTTCAGCAGCTTTGCAGTAGAATGGCGCAAGGGATGTGAAAGGCCGTGAATGAAATCAAACACCGGTCGGCGCATGGGAGCAGGAATCCACGGTCCCGGTCTACCAGTACTGACATCACAGAGGAGGGTGGTGTTGGAGTCATCGAGGGGGGGACGTCTTCCCAACGGAGGGATGTGCAGGATGTCCTACATGCTTGATACTCTGGATCCTGTCATTGGGCTTCAGCCAAGGCGTTGTAATCTGATCCCAGTTGAACAGCGGCCAACGTGTTTCTTTACAGGGCATCGGCAATGGGATTCATTTTCCCTGGGACGTGTTGAAGGGTGCAATTGTATTCAGTCTCAGCGGAGAGATGTCGGCGTTTACGGGCGGACCAGGTGTCAGACGTTCGAGTGAAGGCGTGCACCAAAGGCATGTGGTTTGTGCGAATGTCAAAGGGCGTACCTTCTAAGAAATAGCAAAAGTGATGGACAGCCAAGTGCACCGCCAGCAATTCACAATCAAAGGTAGAATAATAATAATAAGAATAATAATAATAATAATAAGAATAACCCGATTCTGCCTTGGACAGTTTTCTGCTGAAGAAGGCCAATGGGGGAGAGCGAGCCGTTGACCACATGTTCGAGTACTCCACCAATAGCGATGTCGCTGGCATCGGTGGAGAGAAGAAGAGGGGCTTGTGGGACGGGAAAAATGAGAGCAGCAGCGGTTGATAGAGCATTCATTGCGTTGCAGAAGGCCGCTTCTTGAAGGGTGCCCGACTTCAGGTCTTTTGGCTTGCCCTTGAGGGTGTTGTAGAGGGGAGCAAGAGTGGCGGCAATTGCTGGCAGAAAAAGGTGATGATAGTTGATCATGCCTAAGAATTCCTGCAGTGCTTTGACGGAGGGCGCTACCTTCTCAGGGAGAGGATGGACTCCTTCAGGAGTGATGCGGGGCCTTAAGAACGACGCTTCATTGGCGCCAAAGGTACATTTGTCGTACTGGACTTCAAGGCCGTTTTGTTGCAGGCGGTTGAGCACGATGCGCAGGTGACGGAGGTGTTCCTCTTTTGAGGAAGAGAACACAAGTATGTCGTCCACGTAACATACACTGAAGGGGACGTCCCCTAAGATGCCATCCATGAGACTTTGAAAAGTGGCCCCAGTATTACGAAGGCCAAAACAGGAGTAATTGAAGGTGTATATACCGAAGGGAGTGGTGATGGCGGTCTTGGGGATGTCCTCTGGGTTCATAGGCACCTGATAATACCTCTTCAGGAGGTCGAACGTGGAGAAAACCTTCGCCTTGTGCAGGTAGGAGGTCATGTCGGCAATGTTTTGGAGGGGGTAGTGATCCGGTTCTGTTTGCATGTTCTGGCGCCTGTAATCCTCACACGGACAGAGGGAGCCGTTTTGCTTCTGGACAATGTGTAAGGGTGATGACCATGGGCTGGAGGTGGGCAACATTGACCAGAAGGTGGAAATGAGAGAGAAAATCAGCACCGAGGATTAGCAATGTGACGTCAGCAACGAGAAACTTCTAATTAAATTTGTCGTTTCCAAACGATAATGTGAGGTTCTCGTAACCGTAGGTGGGTATCGCAGATCCGTTGGCAGCTACCAGGCGGACGTCGGCAGACTTTGACAGACTATGTCGTGGCTTGAAGAGGTCCCTTGGCAAAAGAGAATGAAAAGCACCTGTGTCTACCAAAAATCGCACGCCCGTTCCTGCATCATGTAAAAAAAAATATTAGAAACACGGGAGGCCACCACGTCGAGCGATGGCCTACTTACATGTTTTTTTGTCACTAACAATCCTTGGCACATTTCTTCGTGGCAGTCCGGAATCTGGAGTGGTAGTAGCAAAACTGCGGCCGATGGGCGGCAGTAAGTGGCTCTAGAAGTCGTTGGTTGGTGCATGAGCGAGTGGTGGGTGATGGGTGGCTTTGTCGCCGCTCTGGCACGTCACGGGGTAGGCGTGTGTGTCCTACGGCGTTCACGTCGGCTTCGGTTGACATTGAATAGGTATCCTCTTCGTCAGGATTGGCGTTGACAGAGGTCTTGAAGGCCATGAAGTGGCTGTCCATAAGGGCGTCAGCTTTGGTCATCAAGTCGTTTATGGGTAAACTATCGACATCGGGTATGGCAGCGCGTACAGGATTGGGTAAATGGCGTACCCAAAGGGCACGAAGTAGGCTCACCTCACGAGGAGAGCCGTCTGTGGAAGGTTGCAGGTGAAAGATACTGGTCATTTCCCTGTGGGCGAGGGAAACCCTTTGGTCCCCCAACGGTTGTTGAGAGAGCTGAAAAAGCTTTGCTATACTGCGGCTGGCGACGGCGAGTACTGCTGCAGAAGGTATGATTTTAGGGCGTCATACGCTATTGGGGTGTCTCCTTGTTCACAAAGCCAGTAGGAGATTTCTGGGAAGGTGTTCTCGGGTATCGCCACAAGAACATAATCTAGTTTGGTGGTTGAGTGAGTCGCGCTCTTGATGCGGAACTGGACTTCTACGCGCTGAAACCAAGCAAACGCCTCTCCGCTGGCGAACGACGAAAGTTTGAATGGGGAGGCGCCAACTTCCGTGGAGTCCGCCATAGTAACAGTGAGGAGGAGAAGGCGGGAGGAGCGAGTCGCATTCCCGGGTCACCAGTGTGATGGGCCAAGAGTAGGTTGTGAATCAAAGGCGAGAAGAATGCAACTGAGTAACTTTATTACGACACATCGAGTATATACACACACTAGGTCCCGGGAAGAAGGTCACAAAATACAAACATGCTATTTCTTGTCAAACCGGCAACCGGTTCTGTTAATAGGTAACAATGAATTAGGCAGATAGGTTAAAACAAGTTGCTGTCAGTACGAGGGGAGAGCGAAAATACAAAGGATGATATATACAAAAAAGAGAAATGTAGTTACTATGTACACTCGTGTGACACACGGGTGGTACAGCCCGCACAAACGTTGTGGACTTATCGCTATACAGTATTCTACATTTATTAAATTCTCTGATTTACATTTCTTATCTTTTTTATTTTTATTTTTTTTCGTAAATCTTTATGTAAAGTCATTGCTTAGAAAATATTTCCGGTCATCATTCTAATAGTAGTTCCGTTAAGAAAGCGGTCATCAATATACTCTTACAGCGTCTAGTTATGACATAACTGTGAAAGAAGGGAGTCTGTTATGCCAAAATTTCTTAGGCACTGTTGAACGAGATGAAGATTTTGATGCCCTATGTCTTATAAATACTTGATCTCATTCTAAGCTGTTGTTGAGTTTTTGATGAGATTGTCTTTACTGCTGAATGTTTTTTATTACTTCCGCTAATTATGTTACGTTTTTGATTCGGCCTGAGAGAAATGTATGTGATTTTTTTTACCAAAATGGGGCATCGTCACAACAAAAATGGATTTTAGTTTTGAGTGAGATATAAATGTAACTTTAGGGAGAGGAAAAGCTGGATTACTAAATAATGTTTCAATTGTTTTAGACAATAAACGACGCCTTTCGAACTATTAACAGTTACTCCGGTAAAGAAAGTGAGATAAGAGATTGGGTCTCTTCTTATCCCCTTAACTTAGATGGGATCTGGAAGCGTAACAGTTATCGGTCGTGTGACGGCGCCGAGTAAAGGTGTGAACTCAAAGGCAGATTGGAAACGACTGAGTTATATTGTTGTGGAACACTCTCCTTATATACAAAACCTCAAGGCAACAGGACATGACAAGTTCACAAGACAGACAATATCACAGAGGAAAAACCAGACTTGAATTTTCATGTTCGTTTTAGTGCGAGGGAAGAGCGAAGATACAAGCATAATATATACAAAAGGAATTATGTACAATTGTGTGAAACACGGTTGGTACATGGCTCCCCCCCTAAAAATGACATACTGTACATGTTAAATAGGGCGCCCTGATCTAGAGAAGCGAACTCTAGGCGGGTCATCTGGCAGAAGATAAGCAGGTTTTAGACGATCAATGGAGACCCAGTCTTCTTTGCCCCGAATGTTTAGGAGGAATGCTTTCGGACTGCGTCGGATCACAAGGAAAGGGCCCGTGTAAGGGGGCGTTAGTGGTGGCTTGCTGGTGTCGTTGCGCAGGAAGACGTGCGTTGCAGAGTGCAAGTCCGTTGGTATGTGATACTTCGCTGGGGGCTTGTAAGTCTGGCGGCACGGAGTAAATTTTCCCACGACGTGACGTATGCGCTGGAGATCGTCGGAGGAGGTTGTAGAAGGAAAAAACTCGGCAGGGACGACCAACGGGTCGCCATACACCATTTCGGCTGCCGAGACGTCGAGGGCGTCTTTAGGAGTGGTCCTTAGTCCCAGGAGGACCCAGGGAAGCTGAGTAAACCAGTTGCAATCCTTGCAGCGGGACATCAAAGCTGCTTTGAGGGTGCGATGAAAACGTTCAACCATTCCATTGGCAGCGGGGTTGTAAGCCGTTGTCTAATGTAGGGTGATGCCCAGGAGATTCGCTAATGACGTCCATAATTGAGAGGTGAAAGTGGTTCCCCTGTCAGAAGTAATATGCTCAGGGATACCGAATCTTGAAATCCATCCAGAGAGTAAGGCAGATGTACATGAGGCGGACGTTGCAGTTTCCATGGGAATGGCTTCAGGCCAACGAGTGGAGCGGTCGATGACGGTAAACAGGTAACGATGTCCTTGTGATGTGGGTAGGGGGCCTACAACGTCGACGTGAATGTGTGCGAAACGACGCTGAGGTTGAGGAAAGGTGCCCACTCCTGAATCTGTGTGTCGATGTACTTTGGAAGTTTGGCAAGAAGTACAGGCACGGACCCAATCCTTAGCATCCTTAGAAATGCCGTGCCAAATGAACTTTGCCTTCAGCAGCTGTGCAGTAGAACGGCACGAGGGATGTGAAAGGCCGTGGATGAGATCAAACACCTGTCGGCGCATGGGAGCAGGAATCCAAGGTCGCGGTCTACCAGTACTGACATCACAGAGGAGGGTGGTGTTGGAGTCTTCGAGGGGAAAATCCTCCCAACGGAGGGACGTGCAGGATGTCCTACAAGCTTGATACTCTGGATCCTGTCGTTGGGCTTCAGCCAGGGCGTTGTAATCCAATCCCAGTTGAACGGCAGCCAACGTGTTTCTTGACAGGGCATCGGCAACGGGATTCATTTTCCCAGGGACGTATTGAAGGGTGCAATTGTATTCAGCCACAGCGGAGAGATGTCGGCGTTGACGGGCGGACCAGGCGTCAGACTGTCGAGTGAAGGCGTGCACCAGAGGCATGTGGTCTGTGCGAATGACGAAGGGCGTACCTTCTAAGAAATGGCGAAAGTGACGGACAGCCAAGTGCACCGCCAGCAATTCTCGATCGAAGGTAGAATAACCCGATTCTGCCTTGGACAGTTTTCTGCTGAAGAAGGCCAATGGGCGGGGCGAGCCTTTGACCACCTGCTCGAGTACTGCACCAATAGCAACGTTGCTGGCATCGGTGGAGAGAAGGAGAGGGGCGTGTGGGATAGGAAAAGTGAGAGCCGCAGCAGTTGATAGGGCCTTCTTTGCATTGCAGAAGGCTGCTTCTTAAAGGGGACCCCACTTCAGGTCCTTTGGCTTGCCCTTGAGGGAGGCGTAGAGGGAAGCAAGAGTGGCGGCAATGGCTGGCAGAAAACGGTGATAATAGTTGATCATGCCCAAGAATTCCAGCAGAGCTTTGACGGTCGAGGGCGCGGGGAAATTCTGAACGGCTGCTACCTTCTCAGGGAGGGGATGGACTCCTTCAGGAGTGATACGGTGCCCTAAGAACGACACTTCGTTGGCGCCAAAGGTACACTTGTCGTACCAGACTACAAGGCCGTTTTGTTGCAGGCGGTCGAGCACGATGCGCAGGTGACGGAGGTGTTCCTCTTTTGAGGAGGAGAACACAAGTATGTTGTCCACATGACATACACAGAAAGGGAGGTCCCCTAAGATGCCATCCATGAGACGTTGAAACGTTGCCCCAGCATTACGAAGGCCAAAACAGGAGTAATTGAAGGTGTATGTGCCAAACGGAGTGGTGATGGCGGTCTTAGGGATGTCTTCTGGGTTCATAGGCACCTGATAATACCCCTTCAAGAGGTCGAGCGTAGAGAAAACCTTCGCTTTGTGCAGGTAGGAGGTTACATCGGCAATGTTTGGGAGGGGGTAGTGATCCGGTTCTGTTTGCATGTTCAGGCGCCTGTAATCCCCGCACGGACGGAGGGAGCCGTCTTCCTTCAGAACGATGTGTAAGGGTGACGACCATGGGCTGGAGGCCTTTTGGCAAAGGCCCATTTTCTCCATTTCGGCGAACGTCTGTTTGGCGGCTGCCAATCGTTCCAGTGCCAGACGTCTGAATTTTGCGAAGACTGGGGGTCCCGTCGTCTTGATATGGTGATAAATACCGTGCTTGGCAGGAACCGTGGGCGTTTGGCGAAGTTCTGGACGGAAAACTTCCGGGTACGACGTGAGGAGTTGGGCGTAGGCATCCGTGGGTGCGCTGATGTGGAGAGCGAGGTTAGAGGGGGCGGGTTGAAGAGGTGTCGACAAGTACGAGTCTGCGTTGACCAATCGTCGGTGGGCAACATCGACCATAAGGTGGAAATGAGAGAGGAAATCCGCACCGAGGATTGGCATTGTGACGTCAGCAACGAGAAACTTCCAATTGAATTTACCATTTCCGAACGATAATGTGAGGTTCTCGTAACCGTAGGTGGGTATCGCAGATCCGTTGGCAGCTACCAAGCGGACGTCGGCAGATGTAGACAGACTACGTTGTGCCTTGAAGAGTTTCCTTGGCAAAAGAGAACGACAAGCACCCGTGTCTACCAAAAATCGCACGCCCGTTCCTGCATCCTGTAAAAAGAACAGATTAGAAACATGGGAGGCCACCGCCACAAGCGATGGCCTGCTTACACGTTTTTTGGCCACTGACAATCTTTGGCACATTTCTTCGCGGTTGCCCCGAATCGGAAGTGGTAGTAGCAAAACTGCGGCGGATGGGAGGTGGTAAGTGGCAGTAGAAGTCGTTCGTTGGGGTGCGAGCGATTGTTGGGTGGTGGGCGGCTGTGTCGCCGCTTCGGCACGTCACGGGGTAGGCGTGTATGTCCTACGGCATTCATGTCAGCTTCGGTTGACGTTGTATAGGCATCCTCGTCGTCAGGGGTGGAGGCGTTGATGGAAGTCTTGAAGTGGCTGTCCATAAGGGCGTCGGCTTTGATCATCAAGTCCTTTATGGGTAAACTATCGACATCGGGTATGGCAGCGCGTACAGGTTCAGGTAAACGGCGTATCCAAAGGGCACGGAGTAGGTTCACCTCACGAGGAGAGCCGTCTGCGGCTGGTTGAAGGCGAGCGATACTGGTCATTTCCCTGAGGGCAAGCGAAGCCCTTTGGTCCCCCAACGGTTGTTGCGAGAGCTGAAAAAGCTTTGCTATACGCGTGGCTGGCGACGGCGAGTACTGCTGCAGAAGGTATGATTTGAGGGCGTCATACGCTATTGGGGTGTCTCCTTGTTCACAAAGCCAGTCGGATATTTCTGGGAAGGTGTCCTCGGGTATCGCCGCGAGAACATAATCCGCTTTGGTGGTTGAGCGAGTCACGCCCCTGATACGAAAGTGGACTTCAGCGCGTTGAAACCAAGCAAACGTCTCTCCGGTGGCGAACGGTGAAATTTTCAATGGGGCGGCCGCGGCGCCAATTGATGCAGTCTCCGTCATAGTACCAACGATGGAGGGGCGAGGGAGGTGGGGGTGGAAGGCAGTGGGAGCGAGTCGACTTCCGGGGTCACCAATGTGACGGCGCCGAGTAAGGGTGTGAACTCAAAGGCAGATTGGAAACGACTGAGTTATATTGTTGTGGAACACTCTCCTTATATACAAAACCTCAAGGCAACAGGACATGACAAGTTCACAAGACAGACAATATCACAGAGGAAAAACCAGACATGAATTTTCATGTTCGTTTTAGTGCGAGGGAAGAGCGAAGATACAAGCATAATATATACAAAAGGAATTATGTACAATTGTGTGAAACACGGTTGGTACAGTCGTTAGAGATAAGAGCTAATACAATTTTTGAAGGTATACGAGTAAGAGCTCATTTTTATGTGATTATTATTATTATTATTATCTGCGCCAAAGAGGTTATAAAATCGAGTTGGGTTATTTATTTATTGTCTGTGTCTGTCTGTGTAGAGAATTACGTCAAAACTACTCGACAGATTTTGACGAAATTTTCACCACAGACAGATCTTAGGTCATGGACGACCAAATTGAATTTTGAAGATTATTCGCATCCGGATCCGGATCCGGATTCTAGATCGGGATTGGCATTTTTCGCCATTTTGAACATAAAGTCAATTGAAATTGACTCATTTTGATGAAATTTCCACCACAGATAGATCTTCGGCCAAGGACGACTCCATTAACCATTGGCGGAGGTCAGAATTCTCTGATTACTCTTGTTGCTGTTATTATTATTATTATTATTATTATTATTATTATTATTATTACTATTAGTTAGAATAGAGAACAATGGTTTTGATTTTGGAGTGTCCTTCTTCTAGAAGAGCTGCTTACCATAGCTAAAAGAGTCTCTTCGACCCTTACCAAGATTAAAGGAGCCACTGAAGAATTATAGTGCAGTACTTAACACCTTGAATGAAGAAGAATTTTTTGGTTATGTTAGTATTTTCAGGTGCGTGAGGGCAGAGGAGAATTTTTAAAGAATACGCCAGACTATTCGGTTTATGTGTAAGTAAAGGAAAAATGTAATCTCAATTTTGATACATTCTCTGTAACTGTGAATTGGTTCTCTATTTCACCTGGTTACATTTGCAATTGCTGATTTATGGGGTTGGTCTCTATTGGGGAAAACATGTACTTCAGAAACTTAATTATCTAATATATCAAGTGAAAGGTGACTGCATTTATAAAAAAGAACTGTCCTTTTTAACGAATTATTACTGTACCAGTGGCGTTGGTTTTGCCATCTTGTCAAAGTAAAAAATAAGTATTGATATGTTTTAATTATTAGGTTTGATAGTTAAAATAAACAGAAACTTGAAAGATATAGACTTTGACTTTCCTGTTTTCACACGGATATGAACATTCTTTTATTTTTATAATTAAGATGCCAAAGAAAACTAAAAGTAGAGAGTTCAGTCATTAAACAACTTCATAGATGAAGCCAAACTTTCATAAAGATATTCACTATAAATCTTCCGCTGTATTTTCAGATAAGATTCTAAGTGTGAAGGGTAAAACTGTAAAAAAGTAGACTCAATCAATTAGGTTATACGTAATCGATAAAATTATCAGAATACTCTGTTTTTCAAAGGAAAATATGACATCAGATGAAATTATACGGTATTAGTTTTATATTCACTTTGACTTTCTAAATTAGCTGAGTAGTGACCAAGTATATATATCGTTTTGTCTTATGACTATTCTAAAGGGGAAATTCTTGAAAAAATATTTTGCTAAGATCCAGATATTTTTAAAATCTCTCTCTCTCTCTCTCTCTCTCTCTCTCTCTCTCTCTCTCTCTCTCTCTCTCTCTCTCTCTCTCTCTCGTCCTAAATAGTTCGGATTTTTGGAAATCAGTGAATGATCATAGTACATACCTTTAATTATCTAAGTGCCTAATTTTTCCCATGATGCAAAGGAAGAGACTATGTTCTTTAATTGTATAATGACGTGATCAGGTCAGTATTAACATCTTGAAGTATTGCTGTCTCTTTTCAAAATAGCAATGATTAAAAGGATGGTTATGTTATTGGTAAACGCAAGGCTGTTAAGTAAAATTCCTGTCTATGGTAATAGCTATATAACTTATCAATAGAACGTCTTGAGTGCGACGTGTATAAAAACAGTAATGCAAAACAAATTACTGTCTTGTGGCGCGGGGCAAATGAGGCAGTTTGAATTAGTAGAACTTCAGAAGTTCGAACTTGTAGCAAATGTTTTCATGTTTAGCAGGATGACATAAGTTTCTCCTCATAGTTTATATATGACAGATCTATTGTAACATGTTACCTCACATATATAATTTATTTTCTTATTTCCTCTTTGTTCAGAGAACCTCTGTAACGTTTAAAATGCTTCGAGAAGACTAAAATTACTGCCAGTTCTTTGCTCAGACCGCATCTATAACATTGAAAAAGCTTCTAGAAGACTAAAGTTAATGCCAGATTATTGCTCAGACTTCCTTACCGTGCTACTTTCTCTGTTGGAACCCTGAGGCTTGGTGCAATGGGATAATGATGCTAATAATAATAATAGGGACGGATGATGACATAGTAATATGAGGCTGTTTGTCTATATAAGAGCTATATAAGCATAAGGTGGATTTTAAATCTCTGCCATTAGTTATATTTACCTTCTATTTCACTTTTTTCGGATTTTTATTTTTATTCTAGATCTGTAGTGTAAAGTATATAAATATATCGCTGTAGTTGTTGGTAGTTTTGTGTGTGTGTGTGTGTGTCTTTATACCCCAGAATGTTGAGTTTCCCTAAATTGGCTAATTTGGTCATTGTTGGAATTTGCTGTCGTGCGTCATATTTTTTATCTATATCGGACTGCAAAGAATATCTCTCTCTCTCTCTCTCTCTCTCTCTCTCTCTCTCTCTCTCTCTCTCTCTCTCTCTCTCTATCTCTCTCTCTTATCTCTTATTTGATTAAGTACATTTATATTGATAGAAAACTTGTTAAAACGTAAACTTAAAAAAAAAATGACTGAAATTTTCTTTGCAACAAATATCTCTAGGAAGATTATCAATTAAGAATGACAAGAAAAAGAAAAAACAAAACGGAATAATTAAAAACAAAACAAAAAAAGAACTGAGACAGAACCTTAACAAACTTTGCAACAACAAAATATCCAACTTAATTTACTGACCCAATCCATTTTTTACTCTGTCAGAATTCCAACATTGATAAGGTTCTCCTAAACAGGAATAGCATACCTTTATATGGTGGACGTAAGGGCATTGTAAATGCCTGTTGTTTTCGCTCGGATATCTCTACATATCGTAAACACGATCCACATTCCGTTGCATCTGCCATAAAATCTGCAATAGAGTCATTGCTTACGGTGATATGCGACCGTAATTAAGAACCCAGGTTGCTCGAAGGAGCCTGGTACTGAAGGGGTTCAGTGGTCCATGGTTTGCGTGTCATTGCCTCGGATTGTAACGGCCTTGCAAGGAAGACCTCTCTCTCTCTCTCTCTCTCTCTCTCTCTCTCTCTCTCTCTCTCTCTCTCTCTCTCTCTCTCTCTCTGCATACAAATACTTTGTGAATAAAAGGATTAATGTTCTCGAAGAATGTCCATTGCTGCAAATATACTCTTATTGTTATGAATATTTTTTATGAGAATTTAGTAACGATTTAAATTTAAATTAGATTTTACAGCAGGTTTTGATCGGGATTCTCAAGTAATTTGAAATTAAATAATTAAGGACACACACGATCGTTTTAAAATGTCTCTCATTATATATATATATATATATATATATATATATATATATATATATATATATATGTTTGTGCATCTATTTAAATGTAATTTATATATATATATATATATATATATATATATATATATATATATACACACATATATATATATTTATATATATATATATATGTATATATATATATATATATATATATATATATATATATATATATATATATATGTATATATATATATATGTGTGTGTATATATATATATATATATATATATATATATATATATATATATATATATATATATATACTGGCTGTTGTAACCTTAATTTCACGATAATGAAAGATAATGTATTTTTCATACTTAATTTTTATTATTTTACTTTCAAGTGAATAGACAAAAATCCATGTTCTCTCCCTTCCATCTTTTTTCTTTTTCCTCCCTATCCGTCCCCCTTCTCTCTCTCTCTCTCTCTCTCTCTCTCTCTCTCTCTCTCTCTCTCTCTCTCTCTCTCTCTCTCTCTCTCTCTCTATGTCGTTTCCTATGACGTCAATAATGTTTGATATATGCTGTAACTGATTTAACACGATGTTCAATCAAATTAATCAGTCATTTTTTTCTAAATATGTATTATATATATATATTATACATATATATATATATATATATATATATATATATATATATATATACACACACACACACACACATATATATATATATATATATATATATATATACATATATATATGTATATATATGCGTGTATATAACAAAACTAAATATAAACTACAGCTTACGTTAGTCAATTTTCCACTTCTGATTTAGGAAGAATTGAATACTAGTTTTGAGACGGGATATATTTGAGAAGCGTTTTATTTGCATAGTTTTATTTCGAGATATTGTTTAATAAAATCACTTGAAACATTTTACCTCAAGATTCAAAACGTTAAATTTAAACACTTTCAAGGGTAGGTATCTTATATATATATATATATATATATATATATATATATATATATATATATATATATATATATGTATGTATGTATTATTGTATGTATATGAAATGTGATTATTATACGCATACAATAAAAAATAATTATCCATTCAAGTTATGTTTCCTCCTTTATTTGCAATTATTTCCTTCATAAATACAAAAAAAATACACAGGGAAATGATATATATATATATATATATATATATATATATATATATGGGTGTGTTTGTGTGTGTCTATAATGGAAGTTCCACTTGTTTTGGAGGTAGCCGATATGAAAAGGGGAAGATTTTTTTTTTTTTTGTCATCGTTCCTCTTTGCTAGTCGAGGATTCAACCGAGTTTGCTAGGGTGCCACAGCCAACCCTCCCCCATTTTCTTCCATAAATGAAGCTTCATATGCTGACTCGCCTACTGCTGCCACCTCAGTAGTCACCTAGGACCGTAAAAAGCAGCAGGGCCTATTGGAACTGCATTGCAATCGCTTACCATTCATTTCTTTTTCTTTTACGCTCTTTTGTCTCTCACATTTATTCTCCTGTCACCTAGGGCTTTCTTCACTCTATCCATCCACCCAAACCTTTGGCTTCCTCTTGGACTTCTCCCACCAACTCTTGCGTTCATCACTTTCTATTTTGAACAGCTATTATCTATCCTCTACATGGCCAAACCACTTCAACATATTTATATTCATTCTAGTTGCTAATTCATCTCTCAAACCCGTTCCTACCCACACTATTTCGTTCCTAATCCTCTCCAATCGAGATACACCAGCTATGCTCCTCAGACACTTCATCTCGAACGCATTCAATTTCTGTCTCTCTGTCACTTTCATTCCCCAGAATTCCAATCTGTACATCCCAGTTGATACAATCACTTTCTCATACAGAACTCTCTTTACATTCATCCCTAACCCTCTATTCTTTGCCACTTCCTTCACTACCCCCAACACTTTACATCCTTCATTCACTCTCTGACGTACATCTGATTCCACTCCACCATTTGCAACAATAACAGACCCCAGATATTTAAGCTAATGTACTTCCTCAAGTAACTCAGTCTAGCACCACCCTCCCTTCTTACTCTTACTCATATTAACTTCCACTTCCTTTCCTCGTGCATACTTCCAAATTCTGTCACTAACTGACACAGCTTCTCTTCCTAGTCTGCTACCAATACAGTATCATCTACAAACAACAACTGATTCACCTCCCTCTCGTGATCACTCTCATCTATCAGCTTCAGTCCTCAGTCAAGCACTCAAGTATTCACCTCTCTTACAACCCCATTAATAAACAGATTGAACAACCATTGCAACATCACACATCCCTGTCTCAGCCCCACTCTCACTGGAAACCACTCACTCTTCATTCCCTATCCTATTATTATTATTATTTATTTATTTATTTATTTTACTAGCCAATCTACAACCCTAGCTGGAAAAGCAAGATTCTATAAGCCCAAGGGCTCCAACAGGGAAAAATATCCCAGGGAGGAAAGGAAATAAGGAAATAAATAAATGATATAAGAAAAGATTAACAATAAAATGTTTTAAAAAACATTAACAGCACCAACACCGATATATCATATATATTCTATATAAAAAACTTATGTCAACCTGTTCAATATAAAAAAAATTTGCTGCAAGTTTGAACTTTTGAAGTTCTACTGACTCAATTACCCAATTAGGAAGATCATTCCACAACTTGGTCACAGCAGGCATAAAACTTCTAGAATACTGTGTAATATTGAGCCTCATGATGGAGAAGGGCTGACTATTAGAATTAACTGCATGCCTAGTATTATGAACAGGATGGAACTGTCCGGGAAGATCTGAATGTAAAGGATGATCAGAATTATGAAAAATAGTATGCAACATGCATAACAAACTAATTGAATGACGGTGCCAGAGATTAATATCACGATCAGGAATAAGAAATTTAATAGACCGTAAGTTCCTGTCTAACAAATTTAGATGAGAATTAGCATCTGAATACCAGACAGGAGAACAGTACTCGAAACAAGGTAGAATGAAAGAATTAAAACACTTCTTCAGAATGAATTGATCACTGAAAATCTTGAAAGACTTTCTCAATAAGCCAATTTTTTGTGCAATTGAAGAAGAGAGACCTAATGTGTTTCTCAAAAGTAAATTTGTTGTTGAGAATCACACCTAGAATTTTAAAAGTCATACAAAGTTAAAGAAACATTATCAATGCTGAGATCCGTATGTTGAGGAGCCACTGTGATTGACCACTTACAATCATACAATGAGTTTTGTTATGATTCAACTTTATACCCCATAATTTGCACCATGCGCTAATTTTAGCTAGATCTCTGTTAAGGAATTCAGCAACCCCAAATCTACCTTCAGGAGATGGAATTGATGCAAAGAGAGTAGCATCATCTGCATATGCAACAAGCTTGTTTTCTATGTCAAACCACATGTCATGTGTATATAGTATGAAAAGTAGTGGGCCAAGAACACTACCCTGAGGAACATCAGACAACAACCCTTTGAGATTTATTACTTAAAAATTAAATAATAATGCCAAGAAACGACCCACCTACTCCCAACTGTTTAAGTTTGGAAACAAGTGCCTCATGATAACACGGTCAAAGGCAGCACTAAAATGATGTTCAATCATATGAACAGCTCTTCAGTCTATGTATAAACCTTCCACCAATTCCATATAACCTCATCATATTCCACACAGTTTCCCTATCAACTCTATCATAAGCTATCTCCAGATCCATAAATGCATCATATACCTCCTTACCTTTTACTAAATATTTCTTGCATATATGCCTAACTATAAAAATCTGATCTATTCATTCCCTATCTCTTCTAAAACCACACTGCACGTCTAAGATTGCATCCTCTGTTTTATCCTTAATTAACACTATCCTACTCTTCCAACCACACTCAACAAATTGATACCATAGAATTACAACACTCATTTACATCACCTTTATCTTTGTATAGAGGAAAAATTCACATACACATCCAGTCCACTGACACCGTTGACAACATAAAACATACTAAATAATCTCACCAACCATTCCAGTACAGTCCCACCCCCTTCCTTTAACATCTCATTCTTCACACCATTCATACCAGGCGTTTTTCTTGCTTTCATTTGGTCTAGTGGTCTCTTCACTTCCTCTCTTGTAATATTTCTCATTCTCATCTCCCATCATTGGCACCTCAACTCCTTCTTCTTCTTCTTTGTCTGCATCTTTTCCCTCTTTTATGCAGGGTCTATGTTTTTGGCCAGCTTTTTTCATCTACCTCTGTCCCACACTTCATCACCGGTTAATCCCTTTGATCGAAGGTCATCCTTGATACAGTCAACACCTGCAACAGCAATTGTATCTGCCTCCCTGTTATCCTCAACATTCAGCAATCTTTCAAAACATTCAGCCCACCTTTTCCTTGCCTCCTCTCCTTTCAGCAATCTTCCATTTTCATCTTTCACTGTCTCTTCACTCCTCGATCAACCCTTCCTTACTCTCTTCACTTCCTACCAAAACACCTTATTCTTTTCATACGAACAACCCAATCCCTGACCCGACCTCCAGTCAACCGTCGTCTTTGTCTCAGCTACCTTACCTTTTACTTCAACATTTTTCTCTCTCTTTCATAATTCTCTATATATTTGAAGAATGGCTGCAGAGTGCAGCCATTCGTCAAATGCTGTTCTTTTCTCTTCCACTTTCATCTTCCCTCATTTATTCCACCACTCACTACCCTTCCTCATGCTGCCTCAAACAATCTTCTTACCAGACACATCACTTGCAAGCCCAACAAAATTTTCTTTTAATAAATTCCACTCCTCTAGATTACCAGTTTCTCCCAATTTCACCATGTTATATGGCACTTACAACCATTTTTTATATTCAGTTTTTACTTCTGGTTTTTTCAACTCCTCAAATTTCACTACCTCCCTTTTACATCCCCCATTTCCCTACCCTTTTGCTACAACTAATTTTGCTTCAACCTAAAAATCATCAGACATACTGTAGTCATCACTATGGAGGAGGAAACTCCACATCTCTGCTTCTTTGCAATACTTAGAATTGGTGAAGACTGCAAACTTTCAGTCTGATTAAGGAAAAATTATGACTGCTTTTCCTTCAGTATAACAATTTAAATCCACATATGTAAGAAAAAGCAGAGTTGCGTTAGTCCACTAATCCACGCTGCAGGATAAGAAACAATTTGAGGTATCACTTTTTACCAGAGCTAATAGGCCCATTCATACTGTAATCTCTTGTTCAAAGATTTTACGTATAGCAAGGTCTATAGAAGACGTTCTATAGACCTTGATGTCTAGTATATGCATTAAGAAGAAATAAGTGAGTGATAGTGTGGAGATTAAGGAGTAGGAAAAGTGTGGGTAGACATGACGCAAGACGTATTAGAAGGTCCTTAATATCAAAGGAGCGAAAGAGTGGGTGCAAGATTAGATGAATGGTGCATTGTGAGTGTGTGGATAGAAGGGTTCGAACTTGGTTCTCAGGAACCTGCTATGTAAGTGTATGAAACAGCTATTGTTTTATAATATCGATATAATGAATTGCATTATATCGTCTAGAGAATTTCAGATTTACGAGGAAAGCTGTTGGAAGCAGAAGTTTAAAAGAAATGAACTTTCTACTTTCAATCGCCTTTTTAGTATATATATATATATATATATATATATATATATATATATATATATATACATATGTATATATATATACATATGTGTATATATATACATATATATATATATATATATATATATATATATATATATATATATATATATATATATATAGATAGATAGATAGATAGATATACACTTGCTCATTTTCGAAATGTACATGGGTGTTCTCTCTCTCTCTCTCTCTCTCTCTCCTCTCTCTCTCTCTCTCTCTCTCTCTCTCTCTCTCTCTCTCTCTCTCTATCCGCAATTTGTAAACACTTTATTCCAGCTTTCCACAAAATTATGGATGACGTGACTATATGACCAGGGCCTCCCTCCCTTCCCTATCTTTTCCCTTTCCTTCCCCTCCCCCCGTTATGCCCCATCCCATCAACCCCATCGTACTGTCGATGACGTCATACCTGTTCTTGACCACTCTTAACATTACAATAGATTCTCTCTCTCTCTCTCTCTCTCTCTCTCTCTCTCTCTCTCTCTCTCCTCTCTCTCTCTCTCTCTCTCTCTCTCTCTCTCTCTCTTTATTTTACGAAATGAATGGTTACGGAACTGCACAGGAAAGTTCCTCTCTTTTTTTATATATTTTTTTTTATCTTACGTTAATCCTATGTTGGTAAAGCAGGCAATAAATAGCGTTAAGAATTAAAAAAGTTTAGAAATTGTTAAGCATTAAGTCACCTTAATATGTTATTATCCTGTCTGTTTACATCATAATCCCCCCCCCCCTTTTTTTTCTCAGTGCTGGGTCGGGAATGGAGAGGAGGTTTAGAGGGGGAGGGGGGAGTGTAAGGAAGATTATTGGTAAAATTCTTGAGTGAACTGGCATCTCCTTTTATGGTAGATCTCTCTCACGTTTGGAGGCTGCGATAAAGGCAAAGAGATGGAATGGAAATTTGGGTGATGAAGTCACAACTACCTTTTTTCGTTTCATTTTTTCTTCTCTTATTTATTCGAGTTTCCGGGTGTTTTTTTCAGGATCCTTTTCATACCTATCAAATTTAATTCTTTCTATCTTTAATTGTTAAATTTATTGTTTTTCTTATTTCTCAGCTTATTCCTGTTATATTTTGATCTTTTGCGTGTTTTATTGTTTTTTCGCTCCTTTTCAATACTTGTACCTTTCATTGTCTTGATTCTATCCATATATTTCCCCTCCCATTATCAATTTTTCTTTAATCTAGCATATATCAATCTACAACTGTTTCATACGTTTTTATCAATGATTTTCTCCTATTTATTGCCTCTCCTTTCAGTCTCTATTTATCCTCTAAAAAAAAAAAAAAAACAGAACTTGAACGCTGAATCTGTTTATGTTTATAGTAACTATATCTTAATCGATTAAGTATTTGTTTGTGTATTTGCACTTGACTATGATTAATGAATTACGAATTCATTGATCATAGTGCCTCGTCATGTTAATTCTGATATTATACGTTTATTTTGTAAAACTTTTTCACTGAAACTTCTCTCATTTCTTATTTGTTTTATCATATTTCTTTTCCTAAATATTTTCACTTACTTCTTTGTATTTTGTCATTCTTTTTTCATTCTTAAGTTTTCTGTTAATTTTTGCCATGTCTCATGTTCTCATTTATTATATTGTATGTTATTATTCTTCATTATCGTTGTATTTTTCCTTATCTATATTCAATCTCATTTATTTCATTACTAGTTTCTTTTTGCACCAAAATTTTATTCACCTTTTCTTCCTATTCTTCTGAGCAGATTGAACATAATCATCATGAAATGAATAAAGCAATAAGCGTTTCTCCTCCTCTACCAAAGTGGTGACGTTGTTGTTGATGGATTGGAATGCTAAGTGCTGGTTTCTCTTGTGATTTGAGGTGTTTACAAATTTGCAAATAATTATTTTCCGGGTTTCTGATCAGGATTCTTTTATATTTTAGAAAAGTTGTACGTGTATTTTTCGTACTTAGTGTTTGTGAATTATGTAAATGAATGTAGGCAAGGACACTAACATGCACAGTATATATATATATATATATATATATATATATATATATATATATATATATATACATATATATATTATATGTATACATATATACATTTTATGTATATATATATATATATATATATATATATATATGTATATATATATGTTATTATTATATATATATATGTATATATTATATATACTTATATATTTATTATACATATATATATGTATATATTTATATATTATTTATTATATATATATATATATATATATATACACACACACACACATATATATATATATATATATATATATATATATATATATATATATATATATATGATAGTTAAGACCATCCATCACAGTCGATGACGGCATTTGATGTTCCTTAGACGTGATGAATGTAGGGTGATGAGTTTTCACATGTACTAATGCTGCTCCATTATTCCTCCAAGGTCTGTACACAGTGGTATGGGTCACCTGGCTAATTCTTGACTAGTATGCCTTGCCACCTGTTGAACTCGCCAGATGAAGAATTGGGGCCTCAGGAGCTTCTCGTCTGGCGTAACTTCTGTCTTTACAGGGTGGGATGCCTGTGCGGTCCTGCTCCAAGGCAGTTACCCAAGTCTTTGTCAAGTTTCAGACCATGTGGTCGCTAGGAAGGGTTTCCAGTTTGGTTGGTGGGATTCAGTGTTAAGTTAAGGCTGATTTATCTTGGGCCTTGTACATCTTGAGGCTGTCAAATCTTCCTGTATAAAATATTTTTGTGGAAATGTTCATTATGCATGTGGATCAAATGGCCTAACCAGTATAGCTGGCATTTGGCGAGTTTGATTTTATATATATATATATATATATATATATATATATATATATATATATATATATATATAATATATATATATATATATATATATATATATATCATATATATATATATACATATATATATATATATATATATATATATATATATATATATATATATATATATATATATATATATGCCAAGGTCTCTGCACCTTAAAGCAGAATAGTAGCCTACTTCAGCTTTGATGGTTAGTCTCAGGTGGTTGTTCTGAAATACTTTGGTCCTTCTCCACCTCAGTTTTGAGGGTTCCAATATTATTAAGATACCATCACCACTTGAACGTGTGTATCATTAATGGTAAAATTGGCATATATCGATTCGGGTTGCATGGAACAATCTTATAATTGGTAGATCTTGAACAAACTGCCATTAAATTGCTCTTCTGTGTGGACCCTGTCTTTTTCTCATTTTTATTGTATTAATGTCATGATTGGAAAGAGTACAGGTTAGAAGAGAGACTAAAACATAACCCATGGGAAAGGATGAGGATTCCAAGGTACCAAACAGACCTATTTCCATGCTGAAGTGAAACAGCTGATTTATTTGGAGAAATTTAATTGAAACCTTTTCACAAGGGTCACCCATGTAAGCTTGAGGAGCACTGAACAAAATTCTAGGTTAAATGATTAGAAACAACTGCCCATGGTGGCGTGAAGTTACATCCCACTGCAGGGGGTGCTAAGAATCTCTGGGTTAGAACAGGCTACCGTTGGAAACTGAACCTTGCAATATACAACGTCAGGACCCTGTCTAGGGAAGATCTTGCTGTGTTACTAGAAGAGTTAAAGAAATGAAATTGGATATAATAGGATTGAGTGAAATTAGAGGAATTGGAGAATCTTATATAGAGTTACAAGAGGCCCTTATATTTTGCTTCAGGGGACATGAAAGGAACAAATAAAATGGAATGGATTTTCTCATTAATAAAAATCTTACAGCTAATATAGAAGAACTTTTGAAGCACTAGTGATAGAATTGCAGGATTAACTACCAAATTAAACAAGAACTATAAACTGAAGATCATTCAAACGTATGCATCAACATTATCCCATACAGAGGAAGAAATAGGAACTCTTTATGAAGATCTGGATATATCTATGATAAAACATAAAGACTCAATTTACATTTATTTTGGGTGATTATGATGCTAAAGCAGGTAAAAAGAAAGAGAAGAACCAGCAGTAGGTAAATTTGGAGTAGGCACAATCTTAAAATCGTGAATACATTTTTTATAAAAAGAACATAGAGATTGGACATGGAGGAGCTCAAATGGAGAAACGGAAAATGAAATATTTTATTTTCAGAGAAAATTTTAATTCAGTAAAAAATTTAATTCAGTTAAAAATGTAAGTGTTAAACAAGTTAGAGTCAAGCGACCATAGAATGGTGGGAGTCAAAATTTGTTTAGCTCTAAGAAAATTAGGAGAGAAACTTAAGTTTAAGAAAGAAAATGAAATATGATGTTTAGTTTAGTAAAACAGCATAGGTACTACCAGCTACATAATGAAATGGAAGCAAGTAAAAATAAATGGACAGTAATTTAACAAAATTTTTATTGGAATCAGAACAAGAGATACGTGAAAAAGCTCTAAATGAGATCAAGGAAAACTACCAGAAAGGACCAAAACATTATAAAGAAAAGATTTGAAATGAGGGTAAAATCCAAGAGATAAGATAATATAAGCATAACTATCCAAAAACAATAAACAAACTAAAATTCAAAGACATTTGTAAACACAATCACACCAAAATTGAGGAGAAGCTAAAGAAAGGAAGAAGCAACAAATTGTCGAGAAGAAGACTTGGAACAGAGAAGAAAATTAAAATATCAACAAAAGAGATGGAGTTATAAAAATATCAGAGGTTTTCTGTACAATGCTATACACCAGTGATATAAGAAATAATGTTGCCAATAGAAATAATGAAACACCTGAGCCGGTAACAAACGTTACAGTAGGACAAGTAAAGAAAGCATTAAAAGACTTCAAAAGAAACAAAAGAGTAGAAGATGGCTTAACAATTTATCTAATAATAGATGGAGGAGGTTTCATTATATTAAAACTCGTCGAACTTTACACAAAATGTCTTCAAGAATACTTTATACCTAAAGCTTAGAAGAATTTTCTCATACTAATTCACAAAAAGGGAGACACAAAAGACCTGAAAAATTGTCGCCTAATAAGTTCACTCTCTGTAATGTATAAGATATTTCCAAAGACCTTATGAGGCCGAATTGAAAAACAGCTAGACTTTAATCAACCAAGAGCAGGCAGGCTTTAGAAGTGGGTTTTCAACAACTGACCATATCCATGTAATTAACCACCTAATGGAAAAATCGTCAGCGTATGACAAACTACTATGTATCGCATCTATACACTGAGAAAGCTTTTGATTCTGTGTCAACCTCAGCACTAATGAAGGCCCTTCAAAGACAAGGAATAGATTAATCTTCTATACAGGAAGTACAACAATCCTAAAGTTACATTAAGACAGTGAGAAAATTCCAATTTAGAAATGTAGAACTGAAAATGAACATGAGAAAAACTAAGATAATGTTCAATAAAAATGCAAATGGACAACAAATAAAAGTTATGGACGAACCTTTAGAGTTTTTAATGAATATACATACTTAGGACCCGAGACTGAATTTAAAAGAAGGATAAGCATGGGATTGAGAGCTTTTGGATAACAAAATTAGGTTGTGCAAATTAAAATGGCACTTTCTCTAAAAAGAAAAGAATTTAATTAGATGGTCCTACCAGTTTTAACTAGTACATCAGAAACTTTGAGCTGTACTAAAGCCTTAAAATATAAGCTAGTTACACCTTAGAGATCTGTGGAAAGAATAGTGATCGGAATAAAAGTAAGAGACAGAAAAAGAGCAACATGGATACGAGAGTAGAGGGCATTCTAACAACATGTAAGAAAGGATATGGGCATAGGCTGGACATATAATAAGAATGACAGATAATAAATGGACATTAAGAAAGAGAATGGATCGTTAGGGATTTCAAAAGAGGCAGGAGAAGGAAAAGTAGACTATGGCTTGGTGAACTAAGAAAGTGAGGGTGTGTAGACTGGCTTAGAAAGATCATAAACAAACGCAATTGGAAGGACATGTTTAAGGCCTTTGTTTTGCAGTGGGCTAGTAACGACTGATGATGATGATGATATATATATATATATATATATATATATATATATATATATATATATATATATATATATATATATATATCGTCGAAGCTGGTCTAATATAGAGCAAATATTTTATTCATGTATTTCATTTGTGCATTTAAGAGATGTCTAGCCAGCTTCTAAGGTGAGTTCCTCTCGTGTAGGTTTAAGTAAAGGTATGTAAATTACATGAGAATTTCGTCATTCATTTAATTGTATTTTTCATTTAATTCAGTAAATGTGAAATAAAAAAAGCCAATTTTTAAAAATTGGCTTTTTGTATTTCACATATTTTGTTACGAAATCTTACATAATCTCGTGGGTATGCTGTATGACCCATATGAGGTTTGAACACGAGGGCTTATGTGATTTTTATGTTTTCACCAGGTTAGAATGTGCACGAAACTTCTCGAAATAGATTTACTCTTTTTTTTTTTTATTGTTTAGAGGAGGGAGGTGGGCGGAGGTAGCTGAGAGAGGGTTGCCTTGCAAGCATGGTTTGCTACCCTGTTCAATTCTCGTGTTGGCAACCTTACACCGCTAGGCCTTGCCCCCCCCCCCCAAGCCACGAGAATGATCTATTTAGAATTATTTACAAGTTTCAAGTCAATATATATATATATATATATATATATATATATATATATATATATATATATATATATACACCCTAGGAATGCATAAGCAGCAGATGAGATCCAGCCTGTCCCTTTGAAAGAGCCAAGTACGCCCTCTCACCTCTCAAATGCATCAAGTTTGTGCCCTCTCAAACATGATTAACGATTTCTATCTAATATATATCTTGTGTAGTGTTTTCAAATGCTGAGGAAACCATTAAATGATATTTCAATTCTATTGTGTTAATATAAGTACTTGTTTAACATAAATTTTTGTAACTGGCCTTATGAGATTTAAGCTAAACAGTGAAGTGTATTTATTTTTGCTTATCTGTTCGGAAACCTCGTGTGAGCGAAAAGACATGAGTTCAACAGTTACATTTATGTAAATTTCACTAAGTGTTGAATCATTAGAGTGTTAAAGTGTAAACTATTTTCGTTGATTATTAAATTTAAATATTCTTATAAATTAATTTACAGTAAAACAAGTGATTGTATGGTTTTTTTCAAGTAACATTTTCTTGTGTTAGTCTAAGATTTTGTTCAGATTTAATATTTTGAGTGATTTAATTTTGGTGTTAATTCTTTGGTAATATTGTTTTACCATTTTATTTTTATTTTTGTAAAGTGCATATTTTTTTTGTTCACCCATATTTCTTAACAGTGCTCCCTCGTAATCCCTGTCTAGAACCAAAGTAAAATGTTGTTTTTAATAGTTCAAGTAAAATTATTACCCAGTTTTGTTTTGAGTGTACGTAAGAGACCTTTGGGTATTCAGTGTTTTTATTTATATCCGTCTGGGATTTATGTAATATTCTCAGAGCTCAGGTATTATTTTTCAAGTGTAACTGACTTATATAATATATTCAGGTGAGTTTGAAGCTCGGGAGTTTATGTAATTCGCCAGCTGTAATAATATATATATATATATATATATATATATATATATATATATATATATATATATATATATATATATAGGAGTGTGTTTTGGTTTTTACTTTTTTTTGTGCTTGCCTCAATGTTAAGACTATTCTCATTGGCCCTCCTTCCTTTCTAAGCTCACACTGTGGTTTTGATAATCTGGTATACAAATTAAGTGTGAAAGCAGATTCTAGTCAGTATTTCACCATCTGCAAAAAAAAAAAAAAAAAAAATTACCACGGGTACTGTTTCAGTCACTTCTCTTTTCTTCTGTCTTATAAATATGAGTTATTTTTTAGTCTTTCCAGGGTTTTGGTATTTGCTTTACCCTCGTTAGTGCCCATTGATCTTGTGCAGTTATTTTTGGGGAATAAAATTCCCCTTGCTGGAAAATTTCGCTTGGAATGTCATCAGAATCGTTTCTTTTAAGTTCTTGATAATTTTTTAATTGGACTCTGAACTTTTTTTCATTTCTGAAGCTTATCCGGGAACTGGATAAACGGCAAGTCAAGAAATTTACCAATAACTGACGTTTCAACAATAATACCAGGGGTCTGCAAGACCCACACGTGTATATGTGTGTGTGTGTGTGTGTGATTATTTATTTATCACAAGATTTTGGTATTCGAAGAGATTGAATGTTTATTATCATCCAAATTATTTTATTAATCATAACGGAACACTTGCTCATAACGAATAATTAATTTCATTACTCTTCCCTGTACAGCAATAAATTGACGGAGAAAAACAAGTGAAGACGAACAATTCTCTATAGTTAAAGAGAAAGTGGGTTTTTTTTCTGTTATTTTGGTTGAAGAAGTAGAAAGAATTAGAGAAAGGTAGATTTAGAGATTGGGGTGATTAGTATTTGAGTCTTTTTTTACATGTTTCAAATAGACAATGTAGTGAAAATCCTTTTTCTCTGCTCTATGTTATCTTTATGCTTGATCATAGCCTCTACAAACACTCCCTCCATTAATAAATATTTTAGTGTTTCGTTATTATGCAATGAAATTTACGGGTTTCTCCCCTGATATGTATTTCTTTATTGTTGAATATTATTTATTGCATTCGGCTTTGTATAGAGGGAATAATGGATACTTGAGCTTTTACGAGTAATATGAGAAGGGAGAAGGGGACCCCCCCCCCCCTATAAGCTTCGTAATAGGGTCTTGGGGGGAAACCTACAGTATAGCTTTACCAGCTGAGTCACAGCAATCATTATCTGGAGGTCCTTTGCCCCATATTCATATGGTCAGCATTGGGTCGGTCCCTTGGACATTATCCTGCCCCTTGCCTCTATTGCTCATGGTAACCTTTAAATGTGGTTAAACAGAGGAGAGATGTTATAGCGTGTGGTAGTTAGAGATGAATCTCACTAACAACATTTATTGAAAGTGTTGAAAATGAATAGTTAAGGAGAGATTAGAACACTTCGGGTGAAAGGTAATAGGACTTCAGACTTCAAAAAGTCATTTAATAGCGTACTGCGGAAGGGGACGATGACTGCTTTAAGTACAGCTTGTGGCAAGACAGAAATATTTAAATTTTGAATTGTTTACATCAAGGATCTGTACTTGGTCCCTTTTTGTTTTGCTTTGGTTATGAGTGTAATGAGTTAAGGGATAAAGGATCGAAATCTTTTGGAATAATCATCTACAGATAATCTGGTGGTTATAAAGGAGAATGAAGAAGAATGGTAGAGATGGGTAAGAGAGCTACAGTGAGGTAAATAATGCTGAAAGTGAGGTGAAGGTGTTCAGCTGACAGAGAGGGTATAGAACATTTCTATAAGATAGTAGTGACTATGATTTGAAGGGAAAAAAAATGTAAAAATTTCAAATACATTGCATGTATGCATCTATGCATGTATTGCAGGAAGAAGGTTGTGAAACCGAGTTTAATTAGGAAGATCAAATGAGCTAAGGAGAAAATGAAGGTAGTTGGCAGGGTCAGTGTGTAATGAAAAAAAATAACAAAATAATTTTAAATTAAGATTTGTTGTATGGAAGTAAGACTAGTGGTTCTGAAACAGACATGACGATAGAAGGGGAACAGAAGCAGAATCATGGTTGTGGTGCCTATGTGGTAATGGTCCTGACTGCTGATCGCCAGACTGGGGCTCGAGTCCCGCTCAAACTAGTTACCTCCTTTAATGGCTAAAACGTCACCATCCTTGTGAGCTAATGATTGGGATGCTTGGGGGAGCCTATAGGTCTATCTGCTGAATCATCAGCAGCCATTGCCTGACTCTCCTAGCTTGGTTGGAGAGGGCCTTGGGTGCTTATCATGTGTATATATGGTCAGTCTAGGGTATTGTCCTGCTTGATAGGGCATGTTACTGTCCCTTACTTCTGTCATTCATGAGCTTCCTGTAAGCCTTTAAACAAACAGGCATGATGATGTCCAGATGTATTCTGGGGATCTCACTGTCTGGGAGTTGACGAAATTGGGAGAAGGGCTGGGATAGTAAATATTACTGACCAGATTATTATTATTATTATTATTATTATTATTATTATTATTATTATTTGCTAAGCTACAACCCTAGTTGTAAAAGCAGAATGCTATAAGCCCAGGGGCTCCAATAAGGAAAATAGCCCAGTGAGGAGAGGAAACAAGGAAAAATAGAATATCTTAAGAAGAGTAACAGCATTAAAATAAATATCTCCTATATAAACTATAAAAACTTTAACAAAACAATAGGGGATAAAAAAGGATAGAATAGTATGCCCAAGTGATAAGAGATTCTAGATATAAATGGTATGGGCATGTAGTAAGCATGGGCGAGGGAGTGAAGAAGGCTTTTGTAGAACCTTTTAAGTGTTGAAGTGGCAAGAGGAAGAGAAAGGGTTAAATAACGTGATCAAGTAAAGTATGTTTTGGGGAAGAAGGATTTAGTGAGGGAAATGCTTTCAATAAACATTATTTGTGAAGAAATGAC
>NC_090762.1:65331024-65348524 GCF_036898095.1 Palaemon carinicauda | reverse complement strand
CTGTATATTTTTCTTGATACATATGCTGCCTTCTAATTATTCCTCTTAAAAAATTGCCTATAGTAAACGTTATAATTACCCTGTATCATATCTAGAACTAAGATAATGTCTGAATAAATAATTTCTTTACAATGATATATTAAAAATCGGAATAAATGGAATCGATTTTTTAGAGTAATCATATTTAGCTGTAATTTCTTGCAAACTCACCTCCAACTGAAATTTTGAATTGAAAAAAAAAAATGCTAATTCTGATTTTTCATCAATGATTCTGATTTGTATTAAATTGACTGTGGCCCTTATGGCGTTTCAGTTTCTCCTTAGAGTCCGTGGAACGAGTTAACTTTTATTTCTGTTATCTTTAGGTATTCGTAGATCAACCAGAATTGTTTTCTCATTTATTCTCTTAAGTTTTCATTCATTCTATATTCGGACTATTTACCTGCTTTCCTTATTCTCCTACTTTCAAATTTTCAGAAGCCAGGTGTATCGTTAACTCCTTATGTTTAAGTCTCTCTCTCTCTCTCTCTCTCTCTCTCTCTCTCTCTCTCTCTCTCTACCAGGCAGTCAAAACATTCCTAGTGGGGATGTGGTCAAAACTTACAAAGGACTTTTCTTCTAACTCATTCTTATTCCTGACAGCCATCCAAAGGTATTCCTATGACTCACAGGTCCATAAATTTCATGCATCCCCAAATTATTGTTGACCAAACTACAGAAGGAACCCACCGGCGATTAATATGGAAAATGCAAACCAGTCCGGTATTCACTGGAAACGTTACCCAGTTATATAATGATGCTACAGGCAGCGGTTGTTGCCCAAGCCTCTAAAGTAATTTATATTCTTGTGTAATATAATCTTTATAGTATTCTTTTTTCTTACCCTTCTCTGTAGAAATTTCAAATGTAATCCACTTTGAATGAAAAATATTTCATGAAATGACTTGAGTTTAATTTGTATGCATAGTTTGAATTGCATTGAACCCGTCTGTTAAGAGGTTCGTTGTTCGTTCCCATTTTAGTGTAATCTTGTTAAAAGTCTCTTTATTTAGCATACAGATCTGTAAGGGATGGTTTTTGCTTACTTCGGTCAAATAATTTTTTTTTTTTTTTTACATTTTTCTAATATAAATATTTATATATATGTATGTATATATATATATATATATATATATATATATATATGTGTGTGTGTGTGTGTATTATTTAGGGATTTGGATTATGTTCGTTCGTTTCTGAAACGCCCAGTCTTTTCGTACAGTGTAATCTGGCAAGCCAGTTCTCTGCACCAAAAGAAAGCCTGATATTCCATATCAAAGAAGCAACATTATTTCCCTCGATTTAAAATGGCCACCACGGGAACCCCGACTGTTTGGAGCCGCCAAGTCAGTAGCTAATTATTCCATGTTAAGAGGCAAAGTTATGACACAATATCTTCTTTACCGGCGAGTTTATCAAGCCGTTAAGTCTTTCAGAAGCTGCCTTTTTGACTTGCAGTGGGCAATCACCTTCCTGAGGAATTACAGATCTGCTGCAGTAAACAAGCCCTCACAACACCATAAAAATTGAATTATTAACGGCACCGCCATCATGGTGTTCTCTCTCTCTCTCTCTCTCTCTCTCTCTCTCTCTCTCTCTCTCTCTCTCTCTCTCTCTCTCTGCCGTTAGCAGCGTCCAAGAGGATGTCAGTTTTCGACTTCGTTTTCCTTTTTGCTCGTAAGAAAATAAAGCGTTTATTCCCTTCGAGAATTAAAGCATCTCGCCCAATGGTACGCTCGAGACTGGGAAGGGCCAAAGGGTCCATTTAGGGTGGAGGCCCTGCGAAGGATTTTCATATATCCGGTTTTCATCTCGCCTTCCAGTATGAGAGAGAGAGAGAGAGAGAGAGAGAGAGAGAGAGAGAGAGGCTAAAGAAATAATTTATTTGACAAGTTTAAGGAACATCCGCGAGGGCTGCCCCATCGCGGGGGAGCCTTGGAATGACTTGGCGGATTTCAGACGTTGCTGGTTCTTCTCTCCATCGTTTCCATCATCAGATTCTCCATCATGTTTGGTTGCTCCTCCTCTTCGTTGTCTTCTTATATGTATGCAGGTGTTCGTCTTTATTCCGTTATCGTTATTTTAATCATTTTAGTTTTTGTAAACCATCATATGCTCTTCTTTCTCCACAACGCAATAGGATTCTTGTATTTAATTTTCGTCTTCTTTTCTCTTTCTTTTTCTCTTTGGCAGTTTCTCTTCTGCTTGCACCTGTTTGCACCCGACTTTCTTCTCTCTAGATGTTATCTTGTACTGTCCTTGTTTCCCGTCATCTGCTCTCTTTTCCACCTGGGCGACTTTTACGTCTTCCTTCTATTTGACCCTTCGTTTTTCGAGTCTCTTTCAATTCCTCTTTTGAGGTTACATAATAATCCTTCTCTCTGTCCTATTTTACATTTATTCAATCCTTTTTAATACTTTTGTACATTCTTCTACTCACTAATACGCTACTTTATTTATCCTCATTTATAGTGTTTACAAAGTATAGCATTTCACGTTTTCCCCTATTATGCTTCTTCCTCTCCGCATTTTTTTTTTTTTTTGCAATACATTCTATTATGATTTCCATTTCTCTCTCTCTCTCTCTCTCTCTCTCTCTCTCTCTCTCTCTCTCTCTCTCTCTCTCTCGCCTTTGCTTTGCTTTGCTCTGCCTTGCTTATCCTTGTGTTATCTAACTGGCCAACGCCGTAAATCGGTCTCACAGTGAAAAAGTGGGAGGATTCTGATGTCATCATTCACATGTAGTTGTCACTGGATGCTGTATTTATTGCTTATCGACGATGCAGAGAACGAACAAAACCAGGTCGAGGTTTAAATGAAAAGCCAACAGAAAATTAAAAAGGAAACAGAGTTCTTTTTCATCTGTTAAACTTGACTTCGCCAGGAGCAGCTGGGGTGATTTAGATTCCGAGATAGGATGGAATAGTTTCATTGTTATTTACTTTTACATTCTGTATTCGTTTTCAATTCGGATTTTACGGTTGCCATCGGTAACTTAACAGACCGAGACTAACGGCAAGTCTCTCAAGTTTTTCATGTTCTTATAACACATATTTCACTCGGCAAATGTGCATCAGGTGTTTATGAATGAGGTGTGAACACTCTTAAGGAACTACTTTTTTGTGGGGCTAGTGCTTGATGTGCTGACATTTAGAGTTGAGCTGGTTTACTCATAGCCTCCCCCCCCCCCCTTCTTTTCGATCTCTCTTAGATATATTTATTTAGAAAAAAATACATTTACTAGCACAGAATACGTGCAGTGTAGTAGTATCTAGAATAAGGGTGCCTGCTATAGAAAAAGAAAAAAATGTATTTTGATACTGGTCTGTCACTTTCACAGAATCCAACAATCAAATTCCTGAGATTTGAACAACATGTACAGGCGTCTGAAATTGTACCCTGCTGAGTTTTTTTGTTATAATTATTTCTATTACCATACAAAACTACGTAGTGTATAGATGCTTGAAATATCTATGCCCTTCAATATTTAGATATTATTAAAAACAGAAAATGATTGAAAACACTGCAGAGATAATTTTCACTTTAATGGAGAAAGAATAGCTAATACTAAATACTCGTACATCCCTCATTACCTCTTTTTCAAGAGAGAGAGAGAGAGAGAGAGAGAGAGAGAGAGAGAGAGAGAGAGAGAGAGAGAGGGGGGTATTTTTTCATACTGGTAAGTGTCCTGTGTTATCAACCAATCAGAAACCGTAATTTGAATTTAAATACTTGACATTATCAGTGACTTCAAATACTCCTTATTTCCCCACTAAAATTCATTCTTTGAAAAAGTGCATAAAGTACTCATAAATAGACTGTGAAATTGTACACATCACTTAAGGGATTGACGTACCATAAAGCTGAAAACTTTACTACTCTCTTTGGCTCGTAAAAAAAAGTGTTATATATATATATATATATATATATATATATATATATATATACACAAATTTGTATGTGTGCATTTAAGTATACACATATATGGCCATTTGCCTTTTCCCATTGCTGGAATAACACCTGAAATTTTTAATCTTCTATTTTTTCAGCAAGTCTTTAGAGCTAAGGCTTGCTTGTCTAATACCTTTTCTTGACCCAAGAAGGTCCTGGTACCCATTAAAACCTGGTTTGATTGTGATGCATATCAAGGGATCGAAAACTGCCCTTCAGGTTTTTGACCATTTAGGAAGTCGTAGAGGAGCGAGAATGGCAACGGTGGGTGGCAAGAACTGATGATAGTAGTTCACTATGCCCAAAAACTCCCTCAGTACTTTGGAAGTTGAAGGTTTAGGGAACTTCTCTACTGCAGATACCTTCTCAGGGAGGGGGTGAACGCCATCAAGAGTGATGTGATGACCTACAAATTCCAGTTCCTTGGCATAAAAGGTACACTTGTTATACCTGACTAAAGGGCCGTTCTGCTGCATGCGTTCGTGGACAATGCTTAGTTGACATTGGTGGTCCTCTTATGAGGGGAATAATATTAGTATGTTTGTCTATGTAACAAACGTAGAAGGGAAGGTCCCCTAAGATGGCTTCCATTAGTCGTTGGAAAAGCCAAAGCAATAGTAACTGAAAGGGGTGGTAATGGCAGTGTTGGGGATGTCATCTGGGGTCACCAGCATCCGTATCTTATTACACCATTATTCTACAAATTGGAGTACTGTATCATTTGCTGTTCTTAGATCCATGTCGAACAAGTGTTCCATAGTGGGCAGTCACGCAAGATGTGATTCATATGGTCTCCTGGTAATACCCGTTTAGGAGATCGAGGGTCGAGAATACTTTAGCACCGCAAAGGTAGCTGGTGATCTCGGCAATGTTGAAGGGGAGCTAGTGGTCTGGTTTCGTCTTCAAGTTATGATACCTGTAATCCCTACAAGGGCATTGGGATCTACCTTTCTTCAGTACGATATGCAGGGGTGACAACTATGGGTTTGAGGTGTTTTAACAAGGCAAATTTCTTTCATTTCAGTGAATATATGTTTAATAGCTGCCACACAGTTTTGTGGCTAACATCAGAATTTTGCAAACAAAGCCCCGTCTTCTTGATATGGTGATAGATAACGTTCTTGGCGGAAACCGTGGGCATCTGATGTAGTTTTATGCAGAAGACTTTGGGATGCAAAGTGAGGAGATGGGCATAGGCATCCGTGGAAGCACTGATGTGGAGAGTGAGTTTGGAAGAAGCAGGTAATAAAGGTGTGGACGAGTAAGAGCTGACGTTGACTAAGCGCTGATGTGCATCATCAACCAGGAGGTGGAAATGGTAGAGGAAATCCACACCGATGAAAGGCAGTGTAATTTTGGTAACGAGGAAATTCCACTGGTACTGGGCACCCTCAAACAACAGTGTCACTATAACTTTGGGTGGGAATAACAGATCTGTTGACAATCACGGAGCAGACATCAGCAGGCTTGGAATGACGAGGTGGCACCCTTAAGAGGGAGCGTGGCACAAGATAACAATAGACACCAGCATCAACCAAAAAAATGCCTATTAGAAACTGAATTACATAATGGAAAGGCCACCACTACAGGCGATGGCCTACTTACTTTCAGTAGTACATTTCTTACCAGAAGCCCCGAATCTGAAGTGTTAGTAGCAGAAATGAGGGGCATCGTCGAGTAGCTGTTGTAGGCGTGGGGGCCGTAGGTGGGTGGTGTGTGGCTTCATTGCTGCCCATACATGTCATAAGGTGAACATCGATATCCTACAGTATTCACCTATGCATCGGTTGGCAGTGTTGATGCAGTTCTTGATAGTGGGGAAGTGATCACGGACGGCTCTAGGGTTTCTTACACCTTAGCCAAACATTTCAATTTGCACCCCAGGCTCCCAGACCCTACCGCCACACATTTGCAGGGAAGATCAAGGTTTTTTTTCTACAGGGGGTCTATAGGTTTTATATGATCCTGATGAAAGTCGTTAGGGTGAGTGAGCTCTTTCAGCAAGGTGTGGCATTTGAGAACAATTCTCATGCAAATCCAAATATCAAATAAATATATGGGGTTATATATATATATATATATATATATATATATATATATATATATATATATATATATATATATATATAAATTATTTTTTATAATTTACAAAGTAATTCCATCACTTTTTTAAAACATACAACCATTTCAGTGGCAATTTTGAGACTTATGATGATATATTTGATAATTCTTGTATGAATAACATTATATTGCAAGAAAATCATCTTTGCATTATAATCTCTTTTAAAGTTATTATTTGAAAAGGGGAATTGCACCTGATAGTCAAGTAATCATAATATGAAATAATCGATGATGGGATTGTAAAGATGAATGACTAAAGTTATCAGTTTTTTGAAACATCAATTAACATTAATAGAAAGAAAATGATGATGAGAGGTCTCAAACACATTTCCTTCCATTCATATAGATCACTAATTTGGTAACGGATTTGTTTTAGAGCATCTACCCTACTTTCCCATCATGTTTCACTCAGTAGTTTTACTGTTAGTCTTGTTACATGATGTTCTAGCACGACCCAACGACGGGTTGAGACAGAAGAATGCATAGAGCTTTTGTATCATGCCAAAAATATTAGTTGTTTCTAAATAGCAACTAGCTGCATTATTCGCCACAAGATTTATTGTGTGCAGAGCATGACATAAACAGTGCCCTGGGATTATTTTGGAGGATTTTCTTCTGTGCACCATTGTGCTTGGCTTTTATATTACTGCTATTATCATAATCTTGATATTGAACTGTGTCAAGGTACAGTTCCATTTTCTGAAAGCTCTTCCAGAATAGTTTCAGCCATGAATACACCAGTTGTTTCTTGTTATGGCACATTGCCCAAGAGCTTTAGACTTTGCGTCTGAACCAGGCTGTGAGCAAATCATAAGTGAAGCTACTCACAGGTTTAGAAACTGCTTGGACTTCGTATACACTGACTCCCCTGGCGTTATAACAAGTAAGGTTGGTTCTCCAGTCAGGACATCTGATTATGCCTTGATTTTATTAGTAGTGAAGACTGAGCAGCCTGTCCCTGTCCCTCTTGTAAGATTTATATGAAATCCCAAACAGACTGGAATAGGATTTTGCATGATCTTTTGGGCTTGAACTGGTCACAATTGTATAGTAGTGTTCATCCTGTTGTCCCTTTGAATGATAATCTAGTCAACATAATTGATAGGCGTATACCTTCTCCTGTGCTAAGGTACCGAGTGAAGGGCAAACACTGGTTCAATGATGACTGTAGACATGCTTATTTGGAGAAGCAGGAGGCTTATCATCTTTTGAAGGGTAACAGATCAGATTTGACCTGGAATAACTATACTCAGCTTAGAGCTTTTGCTCAGAGAGTTTATGCTTCAACTGAAAAGGAATACAATCTAACCATAAAAGAAACCCTTTCTGGTACAACCCAGGAGCATAAGTGGTGGACTACCCTTGAATCTGCACTCTTTGGTGTAGATGCAAAAGTTCCTCCTTTACTTAAACCAGATGGCTCAGTCACTGTCCAAAGGAAAAGGCAACCCTTTTGGCTGATGCATTTGACAGCAAGAAGAGTGATGAGAAACTTGAACTTCCTCATTCCTGTTTTTCTGAGACTAAACTAACTAGTTTAGCTTTTCGATCTCCATGAAATTAAAGCTCTGTTGATGGACCTAGATGCTTATGGAGGTGTAGATCCAATTAGTATTTTTCCTTTGTTTTTATAAAGACTGCAAATTTCTTAGCTCCAAAGTTATCTGTCATTTTGTGCAAGTTAGCAAGAAGATGATCTTTTAGTGCTTGTTTTAGAATTGGTAATGTTACTCCACTATGTAAATGTGTTTGTGGTAGCTCAAGTCCCACTGATTACCACCCAATTTCCATAACTCCCATATTATCTAAAGGGTTTGAACGTCTTTTGACAAAACGTCCTAATAGGTTTGTTGAAGGTAATCATCTGTTCCCTAGTTTGCAATTTGGTTTTCGTAAAGGCATTGGAGCATGTGATGGCCTTCTTGCAATCTTCAATGCAGTACAGAAATCCCTTGATTATGGTGAGAAAGTTCGTATCATTGGTCTTGATTTTAGTGCTGCCTTTGACCGTGTTAATCATGAGGCCCTTGTTTTCAAACTGAAACATTTGGGAGTGAGTGGGTCGTTTCTGAGCACTATTATTGAATTTTCAAATAATAGATCTCAAGGAGTTGTTGTTGATGGTCACCATAGGGGGTATAGGATTATGATATCTGGTGTTCCACAGGGAAGTTTTCTTGGCCCATTACTTTTTATCTTATAAACACATGACATGGGGTTTGACCTAGAAAACAAGCCTACTCTCTTTACATCAATTCCATCTCCTGAATGTAGATCTGGGGTTGGTGAATCCCTTAATAAAGAACTAGCTAAAATTAGTGTAAGTATGATTGTAAGTAGGTCAAGGACAGTGGCTCCTCAACATCCAGATCTCAGCATTGATAATGTTTCTTTAACTTTGTATGACTTAAAATTCTAGGTGTGATTCTCGACAACAAATATACTTTTGAGAAACACATTAGATCTGTGTCTTCTTCAATTGCACAGAAGATTGGCTTATTGAGAAAGTCTTTTAAGATTTTCGGGGATCAATCTATTTTGAAGGAGTGTTTTAATTCTTTTATTCTACCTTGTTTTGAGTATTGTTCTCCTGTCTGGTGTTCAGCTGTTGATTCTCATCTTAATTTGTTGGACAGGAACTTACGGTCTATTAAATTTCTTCTTCCTGATCAAGATATTAATCTCCGGCACCGTCGTTCAATTAGTTCATTATGCATGTTGCATAAGAATGTTCATAATTCTGACCATCCTTTACATTCAGATATTCATGGACAGTTCTCTTCTGTTAGTTATAAAAGGCCTGCAGTTAATTCTGATAGTCAGGCCTTCTCTATCATGAGGCTCAATACTTCACAGTATTTTAGAAGCTTTACAGTATTCCAGCTGTGACCAAGTTGTAGAATGATCTTCCTAATCGGGTAGTTGAATCAGTAGAACTTCAAAAGTTCAAAGTTGCAGCAAATGTTTTTATGTTTGTTTCATTCCCTCCGAATATTTCAATACATTTATTTTAACTCGTATTAAGAAATAAAAAACTATTTATTTGTCTGTGGCTCTCCTAGATTTGACCCCATTTTAAAATGCAATCATCCATGAAAATTAGCCCTTAATTGTTTGTTTGTTTTTATCTCAGTCACACCAGTAACATTTTCTCCAGTCACACTATATAAATCCAGATCATAGCCAAGATCAAATGAACTGGTCTATGACATTTTATTAGTTCTCACAAACCATTTAAAACTAAACCATTGGATCTTTCTGCTCACAAACAGTTCGTTAATAAAACAGGAAGAAACTTCTAAAATCATATTACTTAAAGAAATCGTGGAAGAGATGTGTTCTCTTCTATCAAACAACGAGAAAACAAAGCATAAACGTTATATGAAAGGAATTAGATTGCCTCAAGATGCTCAAGTATTGCCATACATCTTATCCTTCATATTAGTTGGAGGTAGCAATGTTCTTGGATGTACACCTAGCAAAACCGGTGTCGCCTGGCCAAACCTGACTTGGAGAGATCATGCCTCTCTTGCCCTGAAAGGTGGCTGACGTTAAAAAACCGTGACATCGTTAAGAGGGTTCGAATGTGAGGAGGAGGGAAATTACCGATATCACTCGAAGAAATGCAATGAAGAGAGAGAACTTTTTTATTCTTTTAAGAAATGTAATCTAATATTATTTTGAAACTAATTCATCAAAAGATCTTATCATAACTTTTTATTTGAATTTTCCTATCTTATTTCTATATACATTTTTTTTACTAATATTGGAACTGACTATTCATATTAATATTCATAACACGGAAATATTGCTCGTTTGCATTTTCTTAAGCAATTCCTCTCTCTCTCTCTCTCTCTCTCTCTCTCTCTCTCTCTCTCTCTCTCTCTCTCTCTCTCTCTCTCTCTCTCTCTACACACACACACACATAATTACACACTGTGGTATACGTATTATATGTAGGGGCTAATAATGTATCGTTTCAAATAGCACCTATTGGGTCACCAATCATTGATAAGTGGCCTTTGTTCAAATTTTCGAAGGTAATGAGGTTTAAAGGTTTAGTTGTTGATTTCAGTGTTTTTCTTTGATTTTGATCATGAGCCACGTAGCTCGGTGTGGTTGGGGTCAGCTTTTGTCACAGGCTACTTAGAGAAAATAGTATTATTTGCTATACCAATTATATTAGTTTAAGGTTGGAGATTTAAAATGCATCATCTGTTAACATAATGTATATTGTTTCAGAAGTGATTGGTGACAACAAAATATGTGAAATGACATGCAATGAAAGTTCATTGGTGCATTATTATAGTGATGATGTGGTATATAGGATGTAGGGTATAAAAGACAAATTGTTTACTCAAATTATCTGGTTCGGTGTCAATAACCTTAGATGTCAGGATGACAAAAAACTCCTAATCAATCAATCAGTCAATCAAATTATCTGGGCAAGTCGCTCACTTCCAAGCGAACCCCCTTCCCTCAATGTTCAAAGGTCTTAGTCTAGCTGGCTTCACCTCTCCCAAGGCAAAAAGAAATATTTCCTTAGCATTGAGTATTCGTATTATTACGATTTTATTTGTCGTTTCATGTCCTGATGTCCAACACCTTAAAAGTGTTCCCCCGGTAAGATCTTCAAGTAATCCATTACTCTCGATAATTGTTCAATCAGTCTTTCGCATATTTACTTCGTTAGATATAGTTTTGATATAATTTTAAACACCTGGAAAGCAAACTGTATGAAATATTGTCATATTAGTATTTTGTTTTTCATTTACTAAAAAACTTCCACCAGAAGGATCTCATCATAACTGTGAGACCTTTAAACCTCAAACATTGGGGATGGGGGTAGAAGAATATAACTAGGTGGGGGTTAAAGATGATGGGGGAGAGGTGGCAATTGGGTGATCTTTATGTATGGCTTGACGAGGTTTGCTTATAAACATTTATGAAGTGATGATGATGATGGTAATACCCCTATTGATGACATTTAATAATAATGATTCCAACTCGCAATGAAAACGGGCATATATCGTTCTAACATTGTTTTTAGGTGGTCATTGAAGATCTTTGGAACATGGGATCTTCACCCGAAAGAAATACAAAAGTAGTTAGTGGTCTTGTGTATTCCTTGGGAACATCCGAATAATATAAGGTATTGGATACAGGTAATATATATATATATTATATGTAGAGAGAGAGAGAGAGAGAGAGAGAGAGAGAGAGAGAGAGAGAGAGAGAGAGAGAGAGAGAGAGAGAGAGAGAGAGAGAGAGAGAAAAAGATTGTGTTACAAGGATTTTGGATGTCTCAAAGACTTTTTAGTCCATTCGCAGATACTCCATTTGCTCTTTGGTAGAACGATTTAGTTTAAGCATTTGGAGAGTTCTTATGATCTTATCTAACTTGTTCTAGAACTCGAGAGAGAGAGAGAGAGAGAGAGAGAGAGAGAGAGAGAGAGAGAGAGAGAGAGAGAGAGAGAGAGCTGCTGCTAGAATAATGCAAACAAGAGATATATCATTCCCACGTATATTAATTGGAATAGTCAGTTCCCACAATATTTAAGGATGTTCCATATTAAAATGTAATAAGGAATTCAAATATATCGGTGTGATTATATTTTTCGATATCTATTCTCGAAAACGATTGCATTTCTTAATAGAATAAGAGATAAGACCTCTCTATCTCTTCCATATATATATATATATATATATATATATATATATATATATATATATATATACATACATAAATATTATATATTTATATTTTTATACATATAAATATGTATTTATGTATATGTATATATATATATATATATATATATAGATAGATAGATATATATAAATATATATATATATATATATATATATATATATATATATATATATATATATATATTATATATATACAAGTTTATTACAAGTCTATTCCTGTCGAATTCAGGAATCTGTTCTTAGACTTAAAAGCAACCTTTCTCCACTATGATAGCTGATAAGTGAGTTTGCAACACGTGGTTAGTTTATCATCAATCTATAACAATAACAACGTGTTGCAAACACTAATCAGCTATCATAGTGGGGATGAGTTTTTTTCAAATCTAAGAACAAATTCCTGAATTCGACAGGAATATGTACGGTAGACTTGTAATAAACTTGTATTTGTCTTGATAGCATGGTTGGTTACAGTCTCTGCAAGCACGGTTCCGGCTAAGAGGCATAGGTTCGAATTTTTGCCCAGTCAGAAGGTGTAATCATAAATGAATTTCTAGTGAATATTCACTCCCAAAGATATAATTCGATATTAAATGCTATTATGGTTATTTACATTAATTAAAATCAAGAGTGTTAGTCATGTATCAAGAGTGTTAGTCATGTATATATATATATATATATATATATATATATATATATATATATATATATATATATATATATATATATATATATCTTACTTTCTAGGTTACAACCCTATTTGTGTCTGATCTATCGGAGTACAGACATGGATGGCTATACAGTATATGAAAGGTCTGGGACTCACTGACGGGTGTTAGGTAATGCAGGAGCCTGCATGGTAAGGAGGAGGTATGCTGGTTGTTTAGTTCACCACTCACCTGGGTGAAGCGTGGTCATTTCACTCATAAAAAATACCTAAAGTATATGCTGTATTTAATTGTAGCACCTCTTTGGCCCACATTTTGATGTTCCTTACTTCTAGCATCAGGGATTTTTTGACCTCTTATTTTGAGGTGCCTTACTTCTAGCATTTGAGGTTCTTTGTCACCTTTTTTGAGGTGCCTTATCTCTAGCACTTGAGGCTTTTTTACCTCTATTTTGAGGCGTCTTATCTCTAGCATTAGAGGCTTTTTTACCTCTATTTTTAGGTGCCTTAAGTTTAGCTTTACGGGCTTTATGACCTCTATTTCGAGGTACCTTATCACTAGCATTAGAGGCTTTTTGACCTAATATTTTGAGGTGCCTTATCTCTAGCTTTAGAGGCCTTTTTACCTCTTATTTTGAGGGGCCTTATCTCTAGCATTAAGGGCATTTTTTATCTCCTATTTTGAGGTGCCTTATCTCCGGCATTAGGAGCTTTTTACCTCCATTTTCAGGAGCCTAATCTATAGCATTAGGGGCTTATTAACCTCTGATTTGGAGGTGCCTTATCTGTAGCATTAGGGGATTTTTACCGCTATGTTGAGGTGCCTTATCTCTAGCATTAGGAGCTTTTTGACCCCTATTTTTAGGTGCCTTTACTTTAGATTTATGGGCTTTACCTCTAGCATATAGGGGCTTTTTTACCTCTGATTTTTAGGTGCCTTTACTTTAGATTTATGGGCTTTACCTCTAGCATATAGGGGCTGTTTTACCTCTGATTTTTAGGTGCCTTATCTCTAGCATTAGGGTTTTTTTTTACCTCTATTTTTATCTTGAGGGGTTTTATGTTATCTATTTTAGGTGACTTCTCTTTAGCATTAGAGCTTCTTAACCTCTGATTTTGAGGTGCCTTATCTCTAGCATTAGGGGCTTTTTGAGCTCTATTTTAAGATACCCTATTTCTAGCATTAGGGGCTTTTTTACCTCTATTTTAGGTGCCCTATCTCTAACATTAGGAGCTATTTTACCTCTATTTTTAGGCGCCTTATCTCTAGCATTAGGGTCTTTTTGACCTCTGTTTTGAGGTGCCTTATCTCTAGCGTTAGGGACTTTATGACCTCTATTTTAAGGTGCCTTATCTCTAGCATTAGGGGTTTTTTGACCTCTGATTTTGAGGTGCCAGGTGCCCTATCTCTAGCATTAGGGGATTTTTTTACCTTTATTTTGAGATTCCTTATCTCTAGCATTAGGATCTTTTTTACCTCTGTTTTTAGGTGCCTTAACTTTAGCTTTAGGGGCTTATTTATAGCATTAGGGGCTTTTTTAACTCTTCATTAAGGAGCCTTAGATATTGCATTAGAGGCTTTTTTACCTTGATTTTGAGGTGCATTACTTCTAGCATTAGAGGCTCTTTGACCTCTACTTTTTGGTGCCTTATGTATAGCATTAGGGGCTTTTTTACCTTAATTTTGAGTTTCATTACTTCTAGCATTAAAGGCTCTTTGACCTATCTTTTAAGGTGCCTTATTTATAGCATTAGGGGCTTTTTTTTACTTTGATTTTGAGGTGCATTACTTGTAGCATTAGAGGCTCGTTGACCTCTCTTTTTAAGTGCCTTATTTATAGCATTATGGGCTTATTGAACTCGATTTTGAGTTGCATTACTTCTAGCATTAGATGCTCTTTCACTTCTCTTTTTAGGTGCCTTATTTATAGCATTAGGAGATTTTTGACCTCTTCTTTTAGGAGCCTTATATATTGTATTAGGGTCTTTTTTACCTCGATTTTGAGGTGCATTACTTCTAGCATTAGAAGCTCTTTGACCTCTATTTTTAGGGGCCTTATTTATAGCATTAGAGGTTTTTTACCTCGACTTTTAGAATCCTTATATATAGCATTAATGGATTTGTGACCTCGATTTTGAGGTACATTACTTGTAGCATTAGAGGCTCTTTGACATCTATTTGTAGATGCATTATTTATAGCTTTAATAGCTTTTTGACCTCTATTTTCAGGAGCCTTATCTATAGCATTAGGTGCTTTTTTACCTCGATTTTGAGGTGCATTACTTCTAGCATTAGAGGTTCTTTGACCTCTATTTTCATGTGCCTTATAGCATTAGGGGCTTTTTGACCTCGATTTTGAGGTGCATTACTTCTAGTATTAGGAGCTCTTTGACCTTTCTTTTTAGGTGCCCTATTTATATCATTAGGGGCTTTTTTACCTCAATTTTGAGGTGCATTTTTTTTATCATTAGAGGCTCTATGACCTCTCTTTTTAGGTGCCTTATTTATAGCATTAAAGGCTTTTGGACCTTGATATTGAGGTTAATTACTTGTAGCATTAGTCGCTCTTTGACCTCTCTTTTTAGGTGCACCTCGAAATTGAGGTAAAAAAGCCCCTAATGCTATAAATAAGGCACCTAAAAAGAGAGGTCAAAAGCCCCTAATGCTAGAAGTAATGCACCTCAAAATCGAGGTAAAAAATCCCCTAATGCTATAAATAAGGCCCCTAAAAATAAAGGTCAAAGAGCCTCTAATGCTAAGAGTAATGCACCCCAAAATCGAGGTAAAAAAGCCCCTAATGCTGGTGCAGATCTTGGTGCATTAGGGGCTTTTTGACCTCGATTTTGAGGTGCATTACTTTTAGCATTAGAGGCTCTTTGAACTTTATTTTTAGGTGCATTATTTATAGCATTAGGGGCTTTTGACCTCCTTTTTAGGTGCCTTATTTATAGCATTAGGGGCTTTTTGACCTCGATTTTGAGGTTTTTTACTTTTAGCATTAGAGGCTCATTGACCTCTGTTTTTAGGTGCCTTATTTATAGCATTAGGGGCTTTTTGACCTCGATTTTGAGGTGCATCACTTCTAGCATTAGAGGCTCCTTGACCTTTATTTTTAGGTGCCTTATTTATAGCATTAGGGGCTTTTTGACCTTAATTTTAGGTGCCTTATACATAGCGCTAGGGTCTTTCTGACCTCTATTTTGAGGTGCATTACTTCTAGCATTAGAGGCTCTATGACCTCTATTTTTATATGCCTTATTTATAGCATTATGGACTTCTTGATCTCGATTTTGAGGTGCATTACTTCTAGTATTAGGAGCTCTTTGACCTTTCTTTTTAGGTGCCCTATTTATATCATTAGGGGCTTTTTTTCCTCGATTTTGAGGTGCATTTTTTTTTTTAGCATTAGAGGCTCTTTGACCTCTCTTTTTAGGTGCCTTATTTATAGCATTAAAGGCTTTTGGGCCTTGATATTGAGGTTAATTACTTCTAGCATTAGAGGCTCTTTGACCTTTATTTTTAGGTGCCTTATTTATAGCATTAGGGGCTTTTGACCTCTATTTTTAGGAGCCTTTTATAAAGCATTAGGGGCTTTTTGACCTCGATTTTGAGGTTTTTCACTTTTAGCATTAGAGGCTCTTTGACCTCTCTTTTTAGGTGTCTTATTTATAGCATTACGGGCTTTTTTACCTCGATTTTGAGGTGCATTACTTCTAGCATTAGAGGCTCTTTAAACTCTCTTTTTAGGTGCCTTATTTATAGCATTAGGGGCTTTTGACCTCTCTTTTTAGGTGCCTTAATTATAGCATTAGGTGCTTTTTGACCTCGATTTTGAGGTTTTTTACTTTTAGCATTAGAGGCTCATTGACCTCTATTTTTAGGTGCCTTATTTATAGCATTAGGGGCTTTTTGACCTCGATTTTGAGGTGCATTACTTCTAGCATTAGAGGCTCTTTGACCC
This sequence comes from Palaemon carinicauda, assembly GCF_036898095.1. NCBI lineage: Eukaryota > Metazoa > Arthropoda > Malacostraca > Decapoda > Palaemonidae > Palaemon > Palaemon carinicauda. The sequence continues at coordinate 65,332,075 of NC_090762.1, read as the reverse complement.
TTATTTTTAGGTGCCTTATTTATAGCATTAGGGGCTTTTGACCTCTATTTTGAGGTGCCTTATTTCTTGCATTAGGGTTTTTTTTTACCTCTATTTCAAGGTGATTTACCTATAGCATTGATGGCTATTTTACGTGTTCGTTTAAAGGCTCTTCGTTACTGTTCTCTTCTGTCTTTTCTAGTTTTTCATGATCTTTAGTTTTTCGGTTTCCTTTGATATTTTATCTTCCGCTTTCCTTAGTTTGTTAATTTCCTTCGATATTTCATCGTATTCCTTCTTAGTTCGTCAGTTTCCTTCTAGCTTTCAAGAGAGATTTCAGTGCCGTGTGTCCTCAGTTTGTCAGATTCCTCAGAGAAATCGATGGCATCTATGTCTTTGTCCATCGGGGCGATGGGTAGAGACAGGAATGCAATTAATTTTCTCCGCATACATCACGCTAAAGTAAACGACGAGCAACACATTATATTTACCAATACGATCTGGATATGTCCTTTCTTCAATGTCGAATTTTGGGACTATCCTGTTGAAGAAACACACGTCGCTCACCGTTTAGTTGAACCATTCTGTCTCAGTCCTTATTTCCTATAGTCTCCAATTATAGGTCATCGATGCAAAAGCCCAAGCAAAGGATGATTCAAGGTGCGTACATTATGTTCTTCAAAGCTCGACAACTTCTGCAGCAACTACCAAAACCAGCTGTAGATGAAGATGTTCTGAAGAGCCTCCTGTCAATCCTGTAGTTGTAATACACAATTCTCACAGTCAGCTCCCTGTTCCAAAAATAGCCATTAACAATATTCACTGCGTTGCATGCTTAGTTTGAAAAAAAAAAGGATATCAGGTCTTCAGAACTCATTTGAAGCTCGGGGCGGAGACGTTCAGAAATGCTCCGGGAAGATTCTGTTCTGAAGTCATTCAGAACTCTATGCTAAGTCTACGGCTATATCTTCTGAAGCCTTTTGAAGATCCCCAAAAATTTTCTTCAGGTGCCGTTCAGGGAGCTCCAGGAAGAATCTGTTCTGGATTCATTCAGAACTCCATGAAGTCTACG
>NC_090762.1:65306024-65328524 GCF_036898095.1 Palaemon carinicauda | reverse complement strand
GGGATGATGCTAGATTTATCAAATCTCTATTGAAAATACCTGATGAGGTATTGAAAATAATCAGGTTTAAAGGTCGGGTATGAGTGGCAGATGTAAGGGATAGCGACAATGCCATAGCAAGATAATACCATAGAGACTGATTATATATACACATGATCAGCGCCCAAACCCCCTTTTCACCCAAGCTATGATCAGGGACGGCCTGACAATGGTTACTAGTGACTCAGCGGGTATATTTTTTAGCTCCGCCAAACCGTCCATCCTTAGCTCACAAGGATGGTGAGGTTACAAACACTATAAGGAATTATCGAGTTTGAACGGGTCTCAAACCCCAATCCAGCAGATTGCTAGGCAGGGATGTTTCCAATATGCCAGCGATATGAAGTTTTGTCTTGAATGAACACCAAATGCCAAATTCTGCTATTTTGATTGGTTGAATAGAAGTGCTATTTTTCTTGAGCTTTGGTTATCGACCTTGGATTTCGCAGAAGTTTTTTGTTTCCTCTACAAACATTAGTTTCGTAGTTTACTGCCTTTAAAGTTATTTGCGGCGATTTGTATTTGTTCCCATGTTAAAAGGATTCCATTAGCTCTTGTAACAAAGAAATTGGAGAACGCGTTATTTACGGTTATTGAAAGAGATTAGAAGCTGGAAATAATATGGTTTGATGAGAAACGATATTGAATGATAACAACGAATATAAGATAAAAGGGCAGCGAGGAAAACAATAACAGCAACAATAAAAATGGCAACATCAACTCTAGAAAATGAAATAAAGCTTGAGAAATCCCAACTCCTGACTGTCTGTATTTGTAGTGACCAGATGGCTGGCACCTTGTAATTCCGAGTCCAAGTCTATTGTGGGAAGACATTATATAATCGAAATGATAAAGTGGAGGAGGACACTTCGCTCATTCATAGGGACGGCTACTGAGATCCTAGACACAATGGGTGCCAAACGAAACTGAATGACACACATTTATGCTACATTGCAGCCACTTTTAGAAACTCCTGGTCAACTCTAGGGTCTTTGTTTCTTTTTTTAGAGCGTTGGAGTTCGTGCTTTGCCATGTATCTGGGTATATATTCTATATATAATAAATTTTGCACATTTAGATGCGTTTTTCATATTAAAATGAGCCATATATTATACTACCTTAATATCTAGATTCCGTCTTATATCTCGGGATCAGAGAGCCAAGGGGAAATCAACTCAAAAATAATAGTTTCTGGATGGGCGGGGAATCGAACCCTGGTCCAGGAAACTGGTACGACAGTTTCATAGCATTTAACTATAGTATTTGTGGCTAAATGCTATGTCACTGTCGTACCAGTTTCCTGGACCAGGGTTCGATTCTCCGGCCAGCCAGAAGCTTTTATCTTTGAGTTGATTCCCCCTTGGATCTCTGATCCCGAGGTATAAGACGGAATCTAGATATTAAGGTAGTAAAATATATGGCTTATTTGAATATATATATATATATACATATATATATATATATATATATATATATATATATATATATATATATATATATATATATATATATATATATAAAACCCCGAATCATGGTGTGACAATGAAATAATATCCAACAGATTTTGTTGATTTGATGCTTCTCAGAAGACTATCGGGAGTTAAATGGCAGGACAAGATTAGAAATGGAACTATAAGAGAGATTAATCGAGTGCCATGTGTGGATGAGATCATGGTGTAGAGTAGATGGAGATGGTTTGGGCATGCTTTTTGCTCTCCCCAAGAGATTAGTTCACCATACTTTCAACTGGGCTCCACAAGGTACTAGATGAGTTGGAAGTCCCAGGCCTACATGGCTGAGGACTGTGAAGTGTGAATTAGGAGATAAATGGAAAAGTGATGATTTAAAAGCTCAAGATAGAGACGAATGGCGAAATCTAACGAGGCACTTTGCGTCAGTAGACGTAGGAGGAGATGAAGATGATATATATATATATATATATATATATATATATATATATATATATATATATATATATATAAAAACAAGTGCACCTATTATTATTATTATTATTATTATTATTATTACTAGCCAAGCTACAACCCTAGTTGGAAAAGCAAGATGCTTTAAGCCCAAGGGCTCCAACAGGGAAAAATAGCCCGATGAGGAAAGGAAATAAGGAAATAAATATATGATGAGGATAAATTAACAATATATCATTCTAAAAACAGTAACAGCGTCAAAACAGATATGTCCCATATAAACAATAAAAAGACTCATGTCAGCCTGGTCAACATAAAAACATTTGCTCCAACTTTGAACTTTTGAAGTTCTACTGATTCAACTACCCGATTAGGAAGTTCATTCAACAACTTGGTAACAGCTGGAATAAAACTTCTAGAATACTGTGTAGTATTGAGCCTCATGATGGAGAAGGCCTGGCTATTAGAATTAACTGCCTGCCTAGTATTACGAACAGGATAGAATTGTCCAGGGAGATCTGAATGTAAAGGATGGTCAGAGTTACGAAAAATTTTATACAACATGCATTATGAACTAATTGAACGACGGTGCCAAAGATCAATACCTAGATCAGGAATAAGAAATTTAATAGACCGTAAGTTTCTGTCCAACAAATTAAGATGAGAATCAGCAGCTGAAGACCAGACAGGAGAACAATACTCAAAACAAGGTAGAATGAAAGAATTAAAACACTTCTTCAGAATAGATTGATCACCGAAAATCTTGTAAGACTTTCTCAATAAGCCAATTTTTTGTGCAATTGAAGAAGACACTGACCTAATGTGTTTCTCAAAAGTAAATTTGCTGTTGAGAATCACACCTAAAATTATAAAAGAGTCATACAAATTTAAAGAAACATTATCAATACTGAGATCCGGATGTTGAGGAGCCACCGTCCTTGCAATCATACTTGGAGTTTTGTTAGGATTCAACTTCATACCCCATAATTTGCACCATGCACTAATTTTAACTAAATCTCTATTTAGGGATTCACCAACCCCAGATCTACATTCAGGCGATGGAATTGATGCAAAGAGAGTAGCATCATTTGCATATGCATCAAGCTAGTTTTCTAGGCCCAACCACATGTCATGTGTTTATAGTATGAAAAGTAATAGGCCAAGAACACTACCCTGTGGAACACCGGATATCGCATTCCTATACTCACTATGGTGGCCATCAACAACAACTCTTTGAGATTTATTACTTTAAAAATCAATAATAATGGTAAGAAACGACCCACCCACTCCCAACTGTTTGAGTTTGAAAACAAGGGCCTCATGATTAACACGGTCAAAGGCAGCACTAAAATCAAGGCCAGTCATACGAACTTCCTAACCACAATCAAGGGATATCTGTACTGCATTGGAGATTGTAAGAAGGGCATCATATGCTCCAAGGCCTTTACGAAAACCAAATTGCAAACTAGGGAGTAGATGATTACCTTCAGCAAACCTATTAAGACGTTCAAAAACTTTAGATAATGTGGGAGTTATGGAAATTGGGCGGTAATCAGTGGGACTTGAGCTACCACAAACACATTTACATAGAGGAGTAACATTACCAATTCTCCAACAATTGCTAAAAGCTCCTCTTCTTGCTAACTTGCGCAAAATAACAGATAACTTTGGAGCTAAGAAATCTGCTGTCTTTATAAAAAACAAAGGAAAAATACTATTTGGGTCTACACCTCCATAAGCATCAAGGTCCATCAACAGAGCTTTAATCTCACGAGATCGAAAAGCTAAACTAGTTAGTTTAGCCTCAGGAAAACCGGAATGAGGAAGTTCAAGTTTTTCATTACTCTGTTTACTGTCAAAAACATCAGCAATTGGAAAATCAACCTTTTGAAATTGATACATAGGCAGGTTTTCATTTGAGGATTGGCCATATACTGTACATTTTAACGTGTAGTGTGTGTTTTTTTTTTGTGTGTGTGTGTGTGTGTGTGTGTGATGATGATGATGATGATGATGATACTGTAGCTTTTTTCGTCTCTGCGTCCGGATTACTTGAGAGTACACTTTCTTTCCCAGTGCCATGGTAAAGAATCATGAAGATAATACAGTACTTTCCCTCTCTCCAGTGTTCTCAATGACGGTGTCGTGATTAGATCAGATGATGAATATTGGCTTCCTCTTGAAAATGTATTCTATTTAGAATTAAAAACCACTCATATATAGACACGGATGAAGATGGGGAGGGAATATATAAAAGATAAGTAGATTATATTTGTTAAATTTGATTGAATGATCTAAAATTAGTAAGCTTTTGGAAATTGATATTCTCCGGTCATTTGGATAATTTATGATATATCAAGGAAGGGAAATTTAATTAATTAAAAGGTATTTTTTACATGCAAACGTACACGAATATCTTTTACACAGTATAGAATAGAAAGAAAATATTCTTAAACCTTATTTCATTGTCATTTAGGTATATAAAGAAGAGGAGGATCCAACTTTTATAATCAACCATAAAAATTTATATGATCGTTTATCAATGATGAGCAATTTGAATAATGTTTTCATCAGTAAACAGCTCTTTAGTATAATTTCATGTATTAGGCGTTTAATAATCTCTTATTAAATTGAGTGGGATACGAGTGTCATTACGTGCAACATTGTAGCAATTTGCAGACTATCTTTTACAGCGTTTAGAGGTATGCAGTAACAACAAGCAATCTTATAAGCTATAATTTCCTTCCAAATAAGACTTGCGTAGCACTTTGAGCTGATGTGATTAAAAATTGAAAAGTCACAATAATGAAACGTAGTCTTAAAGGGTATCCATTATGTTTAAAGATAATGATTCATTAGTAATTATTTTGATTTTGATGTTTTACTGTGAAAGAAATAGACTTTGGTTAACGCTTGCTTAGCTGGTATTTGGATGTACCAGGATATTGCGCTTTGTAATGTTTGTTTGCGTACGTATATCCACGTGAAAAATGAACATGCAGTTTTTGTGTGGTTATTTTTACATTGATTAGATTAATGTACTATTTGTCATTTTACCATTTATCAAAGGTTATCTTTTTCTAGTTTATTTATTTTACTATTCAATGTATCTATTATTCATGAAAACTTGTTTTATCTCCTTTATGTGTAAATCAGTTTCCTTCCTGGTAAACATGTTTAAAATCGACTAGGCATACACACCAGCAATACATTTGAGGTAATGTTGTACCATTCAGTCCTTTGCTTAAATTTCGGCCATTGCCAGATGCATTTATGAAGGCGTTTGGAGGCTTAGTACTAATATCTTAAATGCAAATCCTCACTAAGAAGTTCAAGAAGTGGAGAACAGCATTCAGTAGTGTTTCCATTTGGGAAGTCTAAGCCAGTTGCTTCACTCGATATATTTTTATAGTTTAAAGAGCCTGTATATTTCTTGCAAGTGAGAGGCTTGTTTTCATATAATTGTTCTCTGTTAGTTACAAGATGAGTGAGTGGGCTGGCCATCAATCTTGGGCTAAGTACACTATGTCTTTTAAAGCAAATAAAGATACGTCAGACTTTCATAGATCTATAAGGCTAGTTACCCCCCAATAGACAATATTTTTATGCTCGATTTTTACACTTAGAGGTCATACTGTAGGTCATAGCTCCTCAGGACAGTAGGGACGTAACGAATTAACTTAGTAAAAGTTAGAGGAGTAGAATAATCAAAGGTTAAGGGGTCTTTTTGATTATCTAAATAGATGAATCTAGATAGCTCAGAAGAAAGTAAAAAAAAAAAAAGTAGATGAATTAAGTGTTGCAAAACTATCTATAATGGCATATTTTCAACAGACTGGCCCTCTATGCTATTCTCTGCATGGTTTTTTTTTTTTTTCTAACTCTAGTCGGTCTTGTATGGCTTTTCTCTATTTCTACTATATAGAGATAAAAGGTAATGATATGCATTTATCCCAGAGGGGATTGTGTAGTGCCCTCAGTCCATCTCACGCAATGCACTGTAGACATTTACTTATGAGTCTTTGCAGCGTTCCTTCGACCCTTGTTGCATTGGTTTATATCCTACTTTACCTCCGTCCCCTCTTCCCTTTGTTGTTCAACCTCTCGTAACTTTAGCATTATATCTCAATTGGTGTTTTCGTAGGTGCCCTTGGGCACTGAATGACCTTACGGGCCACATTTTATTTAATGATAAATTGCCTTCGTGATTAATTTGATTAATCTTTCCAATGTTTCCACTCGTTTTTATTGTCTTGGAGTGGGTAGGCAGATGATTCTTGAGGACCAATCAGATCCTGTCATTTGGAGAATTCATAAATGTTTTCCATTATTTCTAGTCTGTTTTCTATTTGTAAATCAATATATCTAAAACATTACAATGAGTTTTAGATTAAAGATTTATCTTGTCAAATGCAGTAGTTTTTTTTTTTTTTGGCTAATAATCTTAAAACTAAACAAAATAAAGAAGAAATGAGGAACAGTTTCATTATTTAGGCTAAGAATTAAGGAATAAAGGTAGAATTTTAATCTGCCTGATTACAATTAAGTCAGTGTTTTTATAATTTTTTTCTGCTCTGGAACAGGCATAATGAAATGCAGTAGAGCACCCCTACTGTCTATGTGCGTTGTGAAAATATCCCCTGGCAGTTTTCAATTAATATCTCTGTGAAATCTTCGACAGGTGTATATGTTTTGAAGAGTAAGTGTAATTTTCATGTAACCATGTTAATTATTTAAGTGAATATGCTGTAGGCTTTCTGCCTTGCAGTTAGTACTTTTAACGAGAACTGAAACAATAGGGGTAATTCTTTCTTGCAGTTACTCGACCTTGACCAAAAAGCTTTCGCAAGCGTTTGCACGTTGATGAGAAGCATTATAGATAACAAAAATCCTTTTAAAGGACTTTTGTATTTTTGTTTAACCCCTGAAATACTCCGACAGGTTATCGTTGCAAAGATGATTAAATCGATCTTTTATTCTCGCAATTAAAATTGATTTCGTGCTGCCGCATACGAATGTTAGTTTCTTTTTCATTATGAGACTGGCTCCTGTGCTACTAATTTTTTTACCGAGACTGATCTGCATAAATGTAATACACACTAGCGCTGGATTCCCAAAATGCCTTGGCTTTGGCATTGCAGATACTGCTGTGTTTAAGAGACTTGTAATCAAATAGTTGTTCTGCAAATATGTCAAGTTCATGCTGAGGCGAAGATAATAGATTGATACTCCTGCATAGCCTGCAAATTCAATCACTTATCTGTAATTGGAAATCAAACATTATAGCATAAGTTTGACTCAAATTAGAGGCAAAGGTATTTACCTGCAACTTTATGACCAAAGAAAAAAAAGGCGTTGCATCGCTTTGGCTTCCTCCATTGGTGCCCTAATCCTCTTTTGCTTTTCCTCCTCCGAGCGCGCTTGCTTGTTGTCCTCCAGCAAAACTCATACCTACGCGTGGAAGCTGTTCGCCTGACCGCCGAGGAATTTTGTTTTGCTAATTTTTATGACTTCTTTTGCATAGAAATGGGCGTGTAATACAACACTGACACTGCAGAGACGCAACAAGTATTCATCGTTTCATTAAGAAAGGAAAGCGAAAAGTTCTTAAGAGTTCGCCTTCCATCTGGGATACCTGGCATCCGTAAGGGTTTGGGGCATGTGGCTCGAAGAGGAAGCGGACCTCATGGCCTCCTCTCGTCTCCTCCGTGAAGGAGATCTTTTGATCTGTCGCATAAAACTTGACTAGATAGCATAATGGAACCACTTGTCATAGTACTAAAGTTTAGATATAGCCCCCTAGACCACCTCACACCGGCCTGACCTAAGCAACTACACTGCTCCTTGGACGTCCCCACTCTCCCAGGTCTGGTCGCAGGGGGTTTATTTCTTATCATATATGTCACTAGGACTCCGGCGACGCCATCCTGGAGAACCGGAGACACATTGTCGGGGGTGGTGACCACGTGTTTAATCCATAGGCGTTAAGGGTAGAAATCCCTTAAAAGCAAAGGAGGTAATGGTCCTTGCGGATTCGGATAACGTATTTCCTATTTTACTCTTGAATGCCTACTATGGTAAACCACACATGGACTGTCGAGAAGAGACAAGACACCGCTATACAGACTTAAAATTATTTGATATTCAACCTTTAGTGGCCACAAATGAGAGGGCATTCACTTGCCGACAATAGATTGAAAGGCTGGACAACGAAGTAATATTTCTTTTGGCCCGAATACATATTATCATTCAGACGTCCTTGCCACTTACTTGGCACCTCCCCCGCCCTCTATTTGACCTATTGTCCCCTTTTATCTACGCTTTATTCTTGTCATTTTTTTTTTCTGTATCTATCGAGTGCTATATTTGATTCTTCCTTTTACTATGTTTATGTGCGTAACATGGTACTACTTGCAATACGAACTACCATTCCAGCTTTTTTTTTTTTTAAATCTACTATTTGTTTGTTTAATCTATTATGCTACTCTGATAATATAAGATTTTTTTTTAATATGTACTTTCTGTTTTTGTTTTTCCCTCTAATATAAATGTTTTATTTCCTTCGAACTTTAGCCTAAACTCATTTTCGGAAACTGTTTTAACGAGACTTTATGCTTCTGTTAGGATTTGAAGCAAATTCAATGCTCAAACCATGCTAAGAGAGAAATAGTGAAAGATGCACCTTATTAGGAACTGGTAGGTTGATTCGGCCTTGGAGCCGAAAGATATTGAGCTTCAAGGAATTTCTAAATGGGAAGACCTTGAGATGAACGCTCTCTTCTCTTCTTTTAGCTATGTTTTATTTTAATACCGCTAACAGTAAAATACTCTGAAGATCTGAATAACAAATTAGATCAAGATTTGCAATCTCTCTCTCTCTCTCTCTCTCTCTCTCTCTCTCTCTCTCTCTCTCTCTCTCTCTCTCTCTATATATATATATATATATATATATATATATAAAACAAGCAACGTAGTGATTAAGTGGCTGGACTGGGTTTGTAAATCTGATTGAATGAAAGGTCCCAAAGTAATGCGTAAGTAAAGCATATGCCTAGTGAAAATAAGTGTAACTAACTGTGGTATTACTTAGTAGATATGGGAAGTTGTTTGGTAGGATTTTTAATGAGAATGTAAGATGAGGAATAGAAAGGCTGATAAGAGTGCAAAAAAAAAAAAAAAAAAAAAAAAAAAAAACGTGTTTTAAGACAAGGAAGATTGTACATGAATTAAGTGTTTGATATGATACAGTTACGTAGAAGTTTGAAAGTAAAAGGAGAAAACTGTATGCAGCATATGTGAACATCGAAAAAATATGATTAAATCAATAGAGGAAATATGAAAGGTGTTAAATGTATGACATAAATGATAGGTTGTTGACACTATTAAAAGTATTTATGATGGAAGTGAATTATTTGTAGGTAGGGGAGTGACAAGTTTGGAGTTAAAGTAGGCCGGATATAAGGCTGCGTCCTGTATCCCCATGGCTGTTCAATATAATTTTGGACGAATTAATGTTCGAGGTCAGTGAAAGGACTGCGGTTGTTGGTGAAAAGCTGAGGAATATTAAAGTGAACTGAAAATGGGATGTTGAATGGTTGATGATTGGTAATTGGGAACTGAAAGAAAAGTGAAGAAGCTAGAATAGTTTGATAGTATTTTCAAAAGGAGAAAGTTTAAAGACAAAATGCAATCAATAGAAAGGTGATAAAGATTAACAAGTAAAGTAATGAAGATTAATGGAACACAGGACGATGGAATAATGATTGTTATTATGGGATGTATTTGAGTTGTAAAAGCCCTGCGATTGAATATAACCAATGTTACGAAGATAAAAGAGATATGAGTCAGAATAGGAGAAATAAGAAAGATAACTGCATGTGTATAAAATTTTGGCAAAAGACTTGAACTGTCTATGAGAGCCAGGGGGTGAGGTGCATGAAGATGCTTTTGACCAACTATTCTGTATGAAATTGACTTAAGGATTTAGACCAAAGGTTAAGCCTGTTGAGATGAATTGTTAGTGTAGTGTATGAGACGTAAGAGGAATTGATTGGGCTAGGAATGTAGAGATATGAAGAACCGGTAAAAATGTTTGCAAAGGTAAAAGAATTAACCACAATATTTTGAGAGGGTTCAGTCTCCTTGAAAGAATGACTATAACAGAAGAGTGAAAAAAAGTGTACAATTCAGAAATGCTGGGATGTAAGAAGAGAGGAAGGACTAGAAAGGGTTGGAATATTATAATTATCATTATTATTATTATCCGAGCTACAAGCCTAGTTTGAAAAGCGGGATGCTATAAGACCAAAGGCTCCAACAAGGAAAATGGCGGAGTGAGGAAAGGAAACAAGGAAATAAATAAAGTACAAAAGAAGTAATGAACATTTACAAAGAAATATTTTGAGTACAGTAACAACATTAAAACATCTTTCATATATAGAATATAAAAACTTGAAAAACAAGAAGAAGAGAAGTAAGATAGAATAGTGTGCCTGAAAGGAAGAATGTTGAAATCCAGGAAGTGCAAATGGGTGAAAGATAGCAGTGAATTGCACAGTGCAGTGTGTGATTGAGTTTGACGTGCTCTTAATGAACTTACAGCGTGGGTGTATGAAGTGACTAATATTATAAAAGTATGTTATTGCAGAGTGGCTTCATCCTCGATTCACCCAGTAAATGGTAATGTGGTAGTGACTGTTGTGTTGCTTTTCCCTGAAACCACTCCTTATCGGTTCTTCCTTTGCTTAAACCAGATAGCTCTGTCACTTGGTTTCTAAAGGAAAAGGCCAATCTTTTGGCTATTGTGTTTGGCAGTAAGAAGAACCATTAGAAATTTAATCTTCCTAATTTGTGTTTTCCTGAAGCTAAACTAACTAGTTTATCTCGGCTTTGATGCTTATGCAAGTGTACTGTAGAGTCAAATGATGATTTTCCCTTTGTTTCAGTTTTATAAAGACAGCTGACTTTTTAGCTCAACATTTTCAGGAATAATTTTGCAAGTTAACAATAGGTTCTTCCTAGACTTATTGGAGAAATAGTAACGTTAATCCATTTGGTAAATGCGTTAGTGGTAGCTCTAGCCCTGCTGATTATCACCCTCTTCCCATAATTCTTTTATTGTCAGAAGTTTTTGAATGTTGTTTGGTAAAACGTCTAATTTTGTATGCTGAAGGTAATCATCTGTGCCCTAGGTTGCAATTTGGCTTTCGTAAAGCCCTTGAAGGATGAGATGCCTTCTTGAAGTTTCCGAGTTTGTACATAAATATCTTGATTGTGGTCAGGATGTTCGTATGATTGACCTTGATTTTAGTGTTGCCTTTGATAATGTTAATCATGATGCCCTAAGTTCTTGTTTTCAAACTTGAACGGAGGAGTAGGGGGATCTATTATAGCATCGATATTGATTTTTAATAAAAGAATTCAAAGAGCAGTTCTTATTGGGTCCTTTGAATGGCTAGATAGAACTACATTGAATCCTTCTCTGGTTGCAACTCATTTTTCTTTTGCCAACACATACAAGGAATAGTTTGGGCTATTCTTTACACATGCATCTATTTCCTCATACATTGACAACACACTTCTTCACTTAAGGGGTCAACTACTGCACTGTAATTTTTCAGTGGCTACTTTCCAGTTGAGAAGGTTAAAAGAGACTTTAGCTATGGTAAGAAGCTCTTCTAGGAGAAGGATTCTCCCAAATCAAACCATTGTTCTCTAGTCTTGATTAATGCCATAGCCTTTGTACCATGCTCTTTCACTGTCTTGGGTAAGAGTTTTCCTGCTTTATGGTACACTTAAGCATACTATTTTATATGTTTCCATATTTCCTTCCTCACTGAGCGTTTTTCTTGTTGGAGCCCTTCCTTTTCCAACTAGGGTTGTATCTTAACAACAACAACAACAACAACAACAATAATAATAATAATAATAATAATAATAATAATAATAATAATAATAATAATAATAACCTGAGGAACACCAGATATTTCATTCCCAATATTCTCATCCCATTACTTTTCATGTATATACGTGTTGTTTGGGTTTGTTGTATATGTAGATGATATTGCTCTCTTTGCAGCAACCCCATACCCTGAATATAGATAGACCTGTGGTTGCTGAATACCTTGATAGAGATCTAGTCAAAATTAGTGCTTGATACTAATTATGGGAGATGAAATTGATCCATAACAAAACTCAAAATACAATAAAAAGTAAAGGACAGGGGTCTTTCAACATCCTGATCTTTTCATTAACAAGGTCTTTAACTCTATATAACTGATTTGAAATTTTAGGTGTTTTTCTTAATTGCAGATTTATTTTCGATAAACACATCCGATCTCTTCCTTATTCAACTGCACAAGAAAGGCGTATTGAGAAAATCTTTATATACACGCGCGCGCACACACACACACACACACATACACACACACACATATATATTTATATATATATGTTTGTATATATATATATATGTTTGTATATATATATATATATATATATGTTTTATATTTGTGTATCTCTCTCTCTCTCTCTCTCTCTCTCTCTCTCTCTCTCTCTCTCTCTCTCTCTCTCTCTCTCTCTCTCTCTCTCTCTCTCTCTCTCTCTCTCTCTCTCTCTCTCTCTCTCTCTCTCTCTCTATATATATATATATATATATATATATATATATATATATACGTATTTTATAGATGTATGTGTTATATAAATTTGTATCGTTCAGATATTTCTTCATGATTCAGATACATTCGTTTTTGCTCTGTAATGCAAAATTTCTTTTATATTTAGTGATCAAAGACTGAACAACAGCAGGTTGTGTGAATTCATCTGCATCCTTTTTCATTATTGACAGCTGAAGATAATACATCGGAATAACGTATTCAATTTGTATTCTTTTACTAGCAAATTGTAAATCGTGATGCATGAGCACTCTCTCTCTCTCTCTCTCTCTCTCTCTCTCTCTCTCTCTCTCTCTCTCTCTCTCTCTCTCTCTCTCAAGTCTAAGAAAATTTTTACTTCGTAATGTAAGAAATGTATAAATTGTATCATATCGACTGATATAATTTATTTATCCTGTGTGCAATATTGTGCATGGCAGCATGCAACAAAGGTGGCCAGGTAGTTATATCGTACCGAATATTAAAATGCACTTGCACTCCCTCTGCATTTTTGGGGCCGCTTCCCTCGACTGAAGTCGGTGCAATGACTTCACACAAGATCTTATTCCATCTTGACTTCACAGGGAAGATCTGGGTATGAAGAATTGAGCCGAAGTATAAGAGAAGAGAAGAGCCAGAGAAGTGGTGGATGTAATGAATGAAAGAGCAGATGTAGAAGATGAGCCCATTGTAGATGATTATGATAAGTTTGAAAAGGACGACGAGGGACTCCGGTTATATAATAGTGTGTACCTGGATGCAGGATATTGGTCCTTTTGGAATTTACGAAACATGGGAAAAGGAATGATAAAAGGAAAATATATTTTTATAAAGAAAAACCTTTATCAAATATGTAGTGCTAGATCTAAGGGATTAAAAGAATGAGAGATTTGCTTGCATCATATACGGGATGGAGGATGCGAGAGCTATGGCTAGGAGTCATCTAGGACGTTGGGAGGATAGGGAAGAATAGTTAAGAGAGGCTAAGAGAGGGGGAGGGATAGTAATTATTGTAGTGGAGGGGTAGGTGGGGGAGGGGGGCAGTGAGCACGGCGACCTTGTGGGTGGTGATCCCAGTGCGTTAGTTTGTATGTGCCTGGATATCGTCCTTCCAACTCGATGGTAACATTCGTTGACTTTTATATCAGATTTTTTATTTACTCGAGTATCTAAACATTACAATTTTTAGAGGCTTGAACAATGGGACATTGGAAGCAGCATTAGATTATCGGCGATCAATTTTTTTTTGTATATTGGGTAAAGTTTAATCGAACGTAGATGAACTAGATCTTTGAGAGGCGGAACTATGACTGAATTGATATGGAAGTAAAGGAACAGGGTATGGGAAATGAACAGAGAGGTTTATTAGAATTAAGTCTGAAAGAACGAGAGAGAGAGAGAGAGAGAGAGAGAGAGAGAGAGAGAGAGGAGAGAGAGGAGGAGAGGGGGAGAGAGGAGAGAGAGAGAGAGAGAGCGGCCAGCCGTATTACTAAGTTCCAAGAAGTATTTTCCTGAAAGGTCATAAAGTTTACGCTCATGATTACGATGCCGGGTTGGGGGAGGGAGGAGGATACTGAAGTAAAGGCAAAAGAAAAAAAATGGATGAGGAGGCCGTGTTTGGACAGCCCAAGCGGCCTCCAGTTACTCCTAAGGTCGACTGAAGAAGTTAGGGGTGGTGGGGCTGGTGATGGGCGATACAGGAGGGGATGATCGTTCTCCTGAGGTCGCCGACAGAGTTTACGTCAACTTTGAGGAATGCGTCAGACTTCAGAAAAAAAAGAAAGAAAAGAAAAAAGAGAATCACAGCGCATTCTTCCCAGCGAAGATCACTGTCACGCTTTCATATGCAAATCCTTATTCCAGAGGCTGTAGGGAGTCACATTGGTTAAGATAGATGTTCCAGGGGTCTTTGAGTTGAAGAAGTCAGCTTGGAAACACTTATGGTATAGTTGTATACATTTATTGCTTATTTCTTTCACGAAGGGAAACGAGGCAATTCTTGCACAGGGTCAGTGTGACTCTCCAGTTCACCTTTCTAGTCTCCCTTTTTACAGCATCTCTTCAGGTGATGCGTATTCCATGAGATGAGGATGGTGAGGATTGGTATTGCCGAACATGGACCTCTCAAGACCTTGACTGCCAAATTCAAGTTTCGCTCTGTTACGCATTCAAGGCTGCCTCCATTAGTATTTGTTGCAAAGGTCATTGCTGTCTGCGTGGTTACTTTCTGGATTTTAATTGTGCTATTAGATTAACCATCCTTAATTGAAGTGGAATTTATTTTTTCAGCTTTAATGGTACCCATTAGTTTTGCTTCACGTCACACATGTACCTCGCACCTACTCTATAATTTTCGTGTATATATATTTTCGTTGTGAAATATTTTTATCACATTTTAAAATATGAACATTTAGAGATGGAAAGAATGTTATCGTCAGAAGTGAGTTCTGGGCACCACCTCATACCAACAGTATTATGAAATACAGGAATGTATACATTATACGTCTATATTCATATTCATTTTCGCTGGTATCATATTCACATACACAGATGCAGTTGGGCACTGTGTCAATCGATTCCTAGATTTTCTTGAACCAACAAGTTTAATATTTGATGAATTTCCGACTTACGGACTAAGTTAGGCCTCTTTATTGTGGGTGTTTTTTCTTAAGGTATTTGAGTGACGATAATTTGACATGTATCAGTTGTTTGCATAGCTATAAGGTTTCTGAAAATCTCTCATTAAGAAAAAGAAAAAGAGATGGCAGGATGTGTATTGTGTAAAAGTTATTTCTCATTGCTTAATATTGTTGATATTGTTTCTTAAACTTGACATTCTGTTGAGTAATTGGTTTGCTACCCTGTTATTATATCCCGTGAGGAAGATATCGATGAAAAGAAGGCCATTAGCAATCCTAACAAAATATTTATTTATGCGCGAGTAATGCTCCAAAGAAAAACTTAAAATTGCCGCGCCGTCTCAGACAATGGACTTATGGATATGCATTTAAGGGTTTTTTAGGTCCACCTGGATGGCCAAATAAGACAGATCTGTGATGACTTCGAGCAGATGGCGATTATGCAAAAGACTAATTACAGTTTTTGCTCGTCATACCGTCTCTCTCTCTCTCTCTCTCTCTCTCTCTCTCTCTCTCTCTCTCTCTCTCTCTCTCTCTCTCTCCTCTCTCTCTCTCTCTCTCTCTATTTCACAACTGTATTCACTAGGGAAGAATTCACGCCCCAAACCAGCTATCAATTATGAAGGACCACAACCATTAAAAAGAATCTTCTTTACAATGGATGATGTCAAAAAGATAATAAAAGCACTCAGTAAGTCTAAGGCACCAGGTCCAGATGATATTCATCCAAGAGAAATTATAGAACCAGAAGAAGAGATAACCCCACACTTTTACAAAGTGTTCCGAAAGACACCCAGTGAAAGAAAGGCACCACAATGATGGAAACTAGGCAATGTTCCTCCAATCTACAAGAAGGGACAAAAAGAAAAACATGGCAACTACAGACCCGTGTGTCTAACTTCACTTCCTTGCAATTTTTTTTAAACAATTATAGCAGATTCAATAGTAGAACATATAGAGAAACACAATCATCTGATAAACAGCAAAAATGGTTTTAGACAAAAGAGATCATGTATGACAAATCTTTTGGACTTTTTCCACAACATGTTTAGCATTTATGACAAAAGCAGGGCAATAGACATCATATACCTAGACTTTCAAAAGGCTTTATACAAAGTTCGACATAGAAAATTATTCGTCAAAATTAGAGCACTAGGCATCATTGACGATCCAGCTGAATGGATTGAAGATTGGCTAACAAGCAGAAAACAGTGAGTTGTAAGCAATGGAGAAGCTTCAGAGCGGGCAGCTGTTACAAGCGGAGTACCTCAAGGATCCATCCTTGGCCCATTGCTATTTCTGATCTACATTAACGACATAGATTTGGGATTTATTAGTTGAATATTCAAATTTGCTGACGATATTAAACTAGGTAAAATTTCGGCGAACTCAGAAGACGTAGAAGCCTTAAGAGAGGATCTAATGAAGCTAGGAGAATGGTCCAGAAAATGGCAAATGCCTTTCAACAGTTGGAAATGTAAAGTCTTGCACATGCGTTATAGTAACCCACAATCAGATTACTCACTGCGGAGTAATGAACTAGAAAGTGTAGACCAGGAGGAATCTCTCGGTATTATCATCAACAAGGATTTAAAATTCACTAAACGGAGCATAAAAGCTGTAAAGATAGCACAAAAACTAACAGGCTACATAAAAAAACAATTCAAAAACAGAAAAAAGACACTATTACAGCTGTACATATCACTAGTAGGCCCCATCTAGAATACGGAGTCCAATTATGGGCTCCAAGTATTCAAAAGGATATAGATAGACCAGAAGCAGTACAAGCTAGGGCCACAAAACTAGTTCCAACCCAACACTAAGGCAATTTGGATATAGACGGAGGATGGAACGTTTGACATTTGATAGAGGCATTCAAAATTCTTAAAGGAATAACAAAAGTAGATTACAACACTCTATTCACGCTTAGCACAAATCAATCCAGAGGTAACGGATACAAACTGAAATTTAAAAGATACGACACCACTCAGTGTGGTAATTTCTTTACATACAAAATAGCAAATACTTGGAATAAAATTCCAGTGGATGTAGTGAGCAGTTACACGGTAAACTAGTTCAATGATAAGTTAGACAAGATCATAAGAAATCTCTAAATGCCTAAACCAAATTGCTTTACCAAAGAGCAAATGGAGTCTCCGTAGACGGATTAAAGTCTTTGAGACAAAATCCTCTCTCTCTCTCTCTCTCTCTCTCTCTCTCTCTCTCTCTCTCTCTCTCTCTCTCTCTATATATATATATTATATATATATATATGTATATATATGTATTATATGTATGTATATAAATATTATATAGTTATATATATGTATATATAGATATATATATGTATATAGATATATATATATATATATATATATATATATATACATATATATATATATATATATATATATATATCTATATATATATGTATATGTATATATATATCTATATCTATATACATATATATATATATATATATATATATATATATTCATATATACATATATATATATATATATATATATATATGTGTATACATAGATATATATATATATATATATATATATATATATATATATGCAGTTGCAAGTCAATAATATTCGTTGTTCATTATTGACTGAATGTCTCTGGTAATTTTGAAAGCTGCTTACGATAAAGAATATCACCAATAGTAAAATTTCCTTTACAGTTTACTAATCTTATGATTTTAATTTCTTTGTAACATGTATGCTTTATGGCTAGGGATTCACTCTCTTTAAATTTTAGTGTTGGGATGCACAGACGAGTGTAAATATATATACATATATATATATATATATATATATATATATATATATATATATATATATATATTTATATATATTATGGCTGGCAAATTACATGAACACCAGAGCTCCAAACTCACCTGTTTATTTTTATATAAGTCTATTGTAATCGAGAACTAGTACCTGAGCTCTGAGAAAATTATGCAACTCCCAGATGGCAATATATAAAACCACTGATTATCCAAAGGTCTCTTACGTACACTCAAAACAAAAGTGGGTGATTATACAATATGAACTACTCAAAAACAACCTCTTACTGTGGTTCTTAATCAGGGGATACAAGCAAGCCCTGTTAAGAAATATGGGTGATCGAAAAAATACACACTTTACAGAAATAAATATATTCTATAAAAAATTACAACACTAATACAAAAACATTATCACCAAAATGAATCACTCGAAATATTACTTTTTGAACAAAACCTTAGACTAAGACAAGGAAGTATTTCTCTATGAAAATTATACAATCACTTGTTTCACTGGAAATTAATTTATAAAATATTTCATCTTGATAATTAATGAAAATATTTAACATTTTAACACTAATGAGTAAATACTAAATGAAATTTACATAAAATAACTGATACACTTACGTCTTTTGGATCACACGAGGTAACCAAACAGTTAAGCAAAATAAATACACTTCACATTTTAACCTAAATCTCACAGGGCCAGTTACAAATATTTATATTAAACAAGTAATATTAATACAATACACTCGAAATATGAGTCAATGGATTTGTCAAGGTTTGAATACACTACATATGATATATGTTGGATACAAATCGTTAATCACGTTTGAGAGACCACACACTTAATGCACTCGAGAGGAGAGGGCGGACGAACTTTGGCTCTTTCAAAGGGACAGGCTGGATCTTTTCTGCTGCTTATGCATTCCTAGGGGCATGTATATATTAACTTAATACTTCTAGATGATTCTAGTAGATTATACTCGTAGCTTCGGGGCAAATCCTAGTGGTATAAGGTTGCCAACTACGTAAATTGAACAGGGGAACTAACCTTGCTTTCAAGGCAACACTCTCTCGGCTAACTCTGCCCACCTACCCCTCAAAGCAATAAAAAAAAAGAGTAAATCTATTTCGAGAAGTTTCATGCGTATTCTAGCCTCGTGAAAACATAAAAATTACATAAGCCCTCGTGTTCAAACCTTGTATGGGTCATACAGCATACTTAGAGAGGTTTACATAAATCTTCGTAACAAAATATGTGAAATAAAAATTAATTCTCAATGATAAAGTAAATTTGCATATACTGATTTAAATGAAAAATACAATTGAATTAATGATGAAAGTCTTATGTAATTTACATACAAATACTTAAACCTACAAGAGAGGAACTCGCCTTACGAGCTGGCTATACATCTCTTAAATATACAAATGAAATACATACATAAAATATCTACTCTATACTAGACCAGCTTCGTAAGAATATATATATATATATATATATATATATATGTATGTATATATATACAGTATATATATATATATATATATATATATATATATATATATATATATATATATATATATATATTTATATACACACATACACACATATGTAAGAATTAACATTAATGGGGAATACCTTAACAACATAAGATTTGGAGATAACATAATTCTATTTAATGAATCATGAGAGGAATTTCGAAAGATAATAGAAGATTTGAACAAAGAAAGCATAAATGTAGGACTGAAAATTAATTTGTGCCAAACTAAGATAATATTCAAAGAAAATACACAGACAACAAATAAAGGTTGTGGACGAACCTCTATTGTTAATGAATATGTGTACTGAGGACTGACTTATGCATCAGAAACTTGGAGCCTTACTAAAGCCCTAGAACATAAGCTAGTTACAACTCAAAGAGATATGGAAAGAATAATGATGGGAGTAACTCTAAGAAAAAAGAAAAAAAAAGAAAAAAAAGAGCAACATGGATACGAGAGCAAACTAAAGTAAAGGATATTCTAACAACGTGTAAGAAAAAGAAAGGATATGACCAGTATATATAATGAAAATGACGGATATTAGATGGACATCAAGAATAACAGAATGGGTCCTTTGAGATTACAAACGAAGCATTGGAAGGAAGAAAAGACGATGGACTGACTAACAAAGAAAATTTGCTGATATATTGTAGAATGGCATAGAAGACCATAAACAGACATATATGGAAGGGCATGTCTGAGACCTTTATCCTGCTGAGGACTAGCAACGGCTGATGATATATATATATATATATATATATATATATATATATATATATATATATAGATATAGATAGATAGATAGATAGATATACCCCTGTATCAAACCTACGCTATTAGATGGTTTGCTTCAAACAGAATAACTTTAGTAGGTCTTAACTTTATTCTGTACTTTGCATACACTTTTGCCAAATTGTCTCTTGACTTTATTTTAAATTTCTTATTAGGGCTGTATGTGCTTTTTCAAATGAAAATAGAAAATATACTTTCGTTGATATTTCTGAATGTCCTCCCGGCCTCCAAATGGATCAAACTTCATCCCAAATATACCACATAACTGTTGCTTGACAAAGAAATTTAAGCGTTACTGATCTTCCCCTGTCAATTCTTTTGTCATCTGCATTATACTCTAAAATCAAAATCCTACCAATCCTGACATGCTAGGCAAATGTCATAACCCCATAACTCTTGCAGCGTCAGGCATCATCTTTATGCAAAGAAACTGGTTTTATTCCCACCCATTCCTCAAAAAAATAAACTTTACTTCCACAGTGATATATATATATATATATATATATATATATATATATATATATATGTGTGTGTGTGTGTGTGTGTGTGTGTGTGTGTATGTATATATATATACCCTAGGCTAATCAGAGACACTTTCACGGGTGTACTGCAGCATCTAACTTGCACACCCCTCAACTGTAAGTGCCTTTCCTTTCTTTATCTTTTATTGCCATGCTTACCTCCTCAATCATCGTTTCCAGGCGCATTCTACATCTTAAATTTACCCCTTCCATTCTGTGAATAGAGAAGTAGACCTGAATGTCATGTTGCTCAAAACTGTAAAATACTTATACAATAGAGTAAGGACAACATTCACCCGAGACACTGTTTACTTTCTCGTAAAATCCTATTGGTCTTCCTAAATTTCTTTCCTGTAACTTGCTCCTCAACCCAATAGGGATAGAAATGACACCAGTCACTCAGTAAATCCAATATTTTTTCCGTTCATATGTTTTGCACTAATGCATAGTCTAAAAATCCATTTCCATGGTCACACATCTCATCTCCTTTGCACCCCATTATCACATACTCAAAACCTTTTCCTATTACTTCATATTTTTCTCATTGAATGGGACGACAAATGCCCCGACCTGATCTCATGGTAAACAAAGGTTTAAAGGCCACTCATGAATGGCAGATTCAAGGGACAGTGACATTTCTCTATCAAGCAGGACATTGCACGAACTACAGATCATATATATATATATATATATATATATATATATATATATATATATATATGATCAGCGCCCATGCCCCCTCTCCACCTAAGATAGGACCAGGGAGGGCCAGGCAATGGTTGCTGAAGACTGAGCAGATAGACTTATAAGCTCCCCAACCCCCATC
Organism: Palaemon carinicauda; assembly: GCF_036898095.1. Lineage (NCBI taxonomy): Eukaryota > Metazoa > Arthropoda > Malacostraca > Decapoda > Palaemonidae > Palaemon > Palaemon carinicauda. The sequence goes on along the minus strand of NC_090762.1, from coordinate 65,306,791 downwards.
CTTAGTCACAAGGAGGATGAGGTTGCAGCGACCAAAGGAACTAACGAGTTTGAGCAGGACTCGAACCCCAGTTTGGCGATCACCAAGCAAGGACGTTACCAATAGGCCACCACAACCCTCTAACAGTTCAAAGCTAGGAGATACTATTATTTGTCTTTCCTGATGGCCTGTATCAGTTAAAATGTAGTTACCAATGGGATTAGGAGACAACTCCATCTACTCTAAGAAGACATTTCTTCATGGTAAGGTGTCCACTACCCTTTATGAGGCACTTCTCTGTCTTGTGTTACATAATGTCTGTATCACATTGTAACTTCCCAGGTCAACATTGTCCAAATTGTGCTGCTTAGAGTATAACCTCTGGAATAACCGTCCTCTGTAAATTGTTTAACTTAACATATGGGGCTGGTGTTGATCTAGAGAGAGAGAGAGAGAGAGAGAGAGAGAGAGAGAGAGAGAGAGAGAGAGAGAGAGAGACCGCAATTATATATACATATATGTGTCTGTAATTTTGTATATATTGTACATGGTTATTATAAATATATTTTTATATACTTATTTATGTACAGTATATGCATGACTGTATATATATATATATATATATATATATATATATATATATATATATATATATATATATGTAATATATATATGTATATATACAGTATATATATTAAGTATATACAGTATATCTATATATATATATATATATATATATATATATATATATATATATATTAAGTATATATATATATGTATATATACAT
>NC_090762.1:65293524-65301024 GCF_036898095.1 Palaemon carinicauda | reverse complement strand
TTATGTAGGAATAAAATAGTCAATGCTGCTATCATCATCTTTATTCGGGAGCTTTCGACATGACTTATGTCATCTTCAGCCTATCTGCAATTATATATAGTTGTGTGTAATAAGTTTTTTTTTAAGGTTTTATGTTCCTTGATTGGTTGATTTTAGAACTAGTTGATCAATTCATGAAAGTGTATCTTCCTAACTATGTACTTAGGATGATTTTATTAATTTTATTAATTTTACATATGATAATTGCAGATAGGCTGAAGATGACATAAGTTATGTCGAAAGCTCCCGAATAAAGATGATGATAGCAGCATTGACTATTTTATTCCTACTTAAATTGCGATTCCCAAGAGGAACCCATCTATCAAATATATATATATATATATATATATATATATATATATATATATATATATATATAAAGTGAAGTGTGGATATTGAATGCAACTAAAATAAGAGAAATAAGAAATTTAATGTGAACTGTTCCGTAGTTTTAAGAAATGTGGAGATGCTTAGATGTGGCAAAATGAATAGCATAGATGAAAGAATGGTTGAGGCCTTTTGAGGGCGTTTGGTCATGTGGAAAGAATGGACGAAGGCAGGTTAGTGGAAGGAGTGTATAATCTAGAAGTGATAGTGTGTAGTAGGAGATGAATGCCTTGAAGTTCCTAACTTTTTTGTAGCTGTTCCTTTTTTTTGATAGGCGTCGTTGCGGACTGATTTCATTTGATTGCTTGTACCGAAATTCCGTCATACATTGTAACATTGTTTATTTTTTATCCAAAGGATTTTGCGACTCATTTGGAAATAGAAGTAAAGACGCCATATCAGGAATTTTCATCTTGCCAAATGTCTTTCTATATGTTGTGCAAAAACCGTAGAGTTTCGTGCAACAGGGCACTCAGCAAACTTCTCTTGTACAAGACTACCCAAAATGGTTAATTACGCCAATTGGTAGTTTTTTTTTTTTATTAAAATTTGTTTGTATGACTATTTGTTTATCTAATATTATAGCATTTTCATTTATTTTATTTTATTTTTGCTGTATGTAACCATGGGTTTCTACTGCTCAAACTTAAATTGTTCCAACTCGATTGAAACCCAAAACATGTTTTTCTGTCCATCTCATTTTGTATTTTACTCCTCTCTCTCTCTCTCTCTCTCTCTCTCTCTCTCTCTCTCTCTCTCTCTCTCTCTCTCTCTCCATTATCAGTCCATCGCTCACCACCTTCCCTCACTCCATGCAAGGGATAAGCTCTACCCCCCTCCCTCCCATCACCCCTTCCCAATTCTCTCGCGACCTTCACTTCGTCCGAGTGTGGTATGCGGATTAGAAGAGACCAAGAAAGCTATGCGGTGTTCGTACTTATGTCACACAAAGTGCCTCGTTTTTCCCTCCTTTTTTCCAATATTTATATATCGTCTCTAAGATAATGGACTTTAATCTCTCCTTGTATTTTTGCTTTTATAAGTGGTTATTTTATTATCTGAATCTCCGTGAATGTATGCGTTGAATTTTATCCATTTCTGCCATTCAGTTTCGTTTCCCTTAATCTGGTAGAATATATATATATATATATATATATATATATATATATATATATATATATATATATATATATATATATATATATATATATATGTATATATATATAAAAGTTAAACGGGTATAATGTTATTCTGTAAATGATATCTTCTTCTTTTTTTCTTCTTTTTTCTCTTTCTTTAAAAGTTTCAACCTTAACTCGATGGCTGCAGATAACATAACGGTTTGTGTGTGTGGAATTTTTGCCTCCCCCGTTGCATGTAAGTATAAATCTTTGTATTTTATTTTCCTCTATTTTCCGTGAACCTTTTCTCTTCTGCGTTGGCGGAGCTTTCCATGTTCAGAGTGTATACAGTGTGCCCGCAGGGCGCTAGAGGTCGTAGAACAAGGAATTTTGTAACCATGCCATTTCTGCTTGAGTGAAACTTGATACGGATCCCCCACCCGTGGTTTTGCTGGATCAGGATCTACAGATCTTGAGCTGCTCGAACCAGTTGCTTGTGCGCAAGGGAATTTGAGGATTATTTTACTCATTTTTTTTTTTTTTTTTGCTATTTCTCATTTATTGGCATTTTAGAAATTCTTAAATAAATATTTAGAAATAGGATTGAATGTTGAAACAAATTTAAATCAATACCAACCTTTATCATGATTTTAATGTTTTTCTTGACGTATTCTGTTATTTTATTAAAATTGAAAATGTTATTTTTTGCATATTTCTCTCCTTTCTGTTTTTGTGTGAAATGTCATTTCTTACACAAGAGGGAAGTAGACAAATAAGCATAAAAAAGAGCTATTGTCTAATGTCTATATTTCGAGGTAAAGAATTAAGAACAAGACTTATCTCTGCTTCATTACTGAAAATCTTTATTTACTCTTCTTCGGACCACTCGAGTTTTTGTTGCTTCTTCGCTTTGTTTTGGAGAATCCTCTCGTTTTAAAACTTATTTGTTTACTATATTTCATTTGGTATTTTTACCGTCATATGATCAGTTACGTAACACATTTTTGCCATACATCCCAGAGACGCATTGACAAACATAAAAAAGATATCAACATTAATAAACTCTCTCTCTCTCTCTCTCTCTCTCTCTCTCTCTCTCTCTCTCTCTCTCTCTCTGCTATATATATATATGTATATATATATATATATATATATATATATATATATATATATATATATATATATATATATATATATATATATTTTATATATATATTTATTTATTCATATAAGAGAGTGAGAGAGAGAGAGAGAGACAGACAGACAGAGAGAGAGAGAGAGAGAGACAGAGAGAGAGAGAGCGAGAGAGAGATAGAGAGAGAGTCCATTTGTGTGTGTGGTGTTGGTAAATTGAATAGTGTGTGATTGTAATTTAAAGATTGACTCAGAATAATATATAAAGTGGTAAGTAAACGTTTTTTACTATATAGTCATGTGAAAAATTTATAAAAGAAAATTATAACCGACTGAAATTAGAGGACTGAAAAATTAGGAATCGGGAGGAATTTGAATTTGAAAAGAAGTGTGACGTCATAATAGAATGAAAGAATCCTTTCACAATATTGGAAATACAAGGATAACAAAAGTCAATGAAAAGAGAAATATGTTACAAAATATGCTTGAAGATTTCGAAACCAAACAGAAATAGAAAGGATATTACATGTTTGGCAGATTGATAGAAAAGTATTTAAAGAAGAAATTGAGCTGTTAAGGAATGTTGAATGAATTTAATGTTTGAAAATAAAAAAAAAAATAAAATAAAAAAAAAAGTAATTGGTGACAATGTTGGAGTGACTGGGAGAATATGAGACACTAATAAAAAAGATAGAAATGAAAGGGATGCAAGATAACGATTTTTATAATGTTAAATGTAGATGAAAGGAGTGTATGGGAAGCAGTTAATCGAATAATCCATAAAAGGCGGGATTATTTCAAGTAAACCCGGTGACATTGAATATAAGAATAAATAACAATATTCGCCAAGAGGAAGGTACAAAAGTAAATGAAGACAATGATAATGTAGAAGAAGCATGGGAGAATTAGAAAAAGGAAAATGTCCTCTGCCTCTTCCAGCCCCCTCCCCCCCCCAAAAAAAAGTAAATGAAGAATATATATGAATGCGAGAATATGTGTAAAAGCTGAAACTCTTGCTAAAAGTGGAAGGAAATCTTGAAGAGACCTGTAGTGATAGTGTAAGAAAAGCCCAAGATGGAAGAGGGGGGGGGGGGATGGCAGTTTCGTTTGGAAATAAAGTAAAATAAAACGAAATGTTAAACATAAGTAAGGGAAATCCTCTGGTAACGAGAGCGAAATTTTCGAAGCAGATTTAGTAGTAAATGGAAAAGAGGAAATTAGTATGAAACCAAAGAAGTTTAACGATAGGAGGCACAGAGAAAGCCTTTAAAAATGCACACACGTACAGTATAATTCTATATATGTATATATATATATATATATATATATATATGTATATATGTATATATATTTATATATGTATATATATATATGTATATATATATTTATATATATATGTATATATATATATATATATATATATATATATATATATATATATATGTATATATTACTAGTGCAACCCATCCGTCAAAAGTGACGGCTAAATATTTAGAAAGATATCGGGATGTATACACACGCACAAACACAGATCCTTTCCCACCCGTCTCATTTCCTAACTACAACTCGGCAGTTTGCGGAGATGGTGGTTTCCAAGTGTACCTCTCGGAGTGACCTTTCTCACAAGGGTATTACTACTACTTCTCTGGTTACTTGAAGAACGGGGAAAGACCGAGTAGTCATACACCTGACAATGCATTTTAACGTGATAGAAAAATACATACACACACACACACACACACACACATATATATATATATATATATATATATATATATATATATATATATATATAGCTAGACATGTTGCTCTTTCTTATATAGGGGAGATTCTATATACGAGAATAGTTTGATTCATAACGGTCCTTTGGGATTCAGCATATATATATATATATATATATATATATATATATATATATATATATATGTGTATGCATATATATATATATATATATATATTTATATATATATATATATAGGCCCTATATATATATATATATATATATATATATATATATATATATATAGCTAGACACGTTGCTCTATATTATATAGAGGAGATTCTATATGCGAGAATAGTTTGATTCATAAAGTTGCTTTGCGATTCAGTAAATATTAATGCATATATTTATATATATATATATATATATATATATATATATATATATATATATATATCTTGAGCATTGAATGACCTAGGGTGCCTCGGTACTTTAGACTTCAACCTAAATATCATAAATTCACTTCTGTTCTGGGACAGTACAAGTTATTCATCTAAAAATCTAAAACAATGAAACTTCAACACTGATTAGCGACCTCGACCTAGATACCTTGTCACATTTCACTTCTTTCGGTTATGTTATTCGAGTGATTCGGTTGTTATGGCTAAATGAACAATGAAAGCTTTCTCATTTTTAAAACGTCTAGAATGTATTGGTTCTTGTAATAGCAGCATACATTAAACTCACAATATATATATATATATATATATATATATATATATATATATATATATATATATATATATATATACACTTTCTTTTGCTATTAATTTTTTTTGGGCTCCGATCTCATTTCGTATATTTAGATAATAGTGTTTACAACATGATTGAGAGAGAGAGAGAGAGAGAGAGAGAGAGAGAGAGAGAGAGAGAGAGAGAGAGAGAGAGAGAGAGAGAGAGAATTAGCTCCTTGCGTACTTGTTACTTAACCCATTAGTGGCATTGTTGCGAAGATTATATAAGGGCGTCTTTTACTTTCATATATTTATGCGTTTTTCTTTTTAGTAACTTCTTTTCCCTGTTTTTCCTCTTATTTTGGTTTGTGAGGAAACACATTATCCTTTTTTCATATATGTTCTCTAATACTGTATGTACTGTTTACATTTTGTACCTATGTTAGTACATTTGTTTGTTGCATTTTCTGCCTGCTATTTTTTTTCTATCACAAAGCTGTTTCCCTTAAGAGTGGATGGCTTAAAAGAGGAACGATACAACTGTCACTGTCACTGTCACTGTTTAAGCACCCAAGTCATTCCGTACACCTACATAGAAGGCCCATCAGCAACATGTCAAACACCCTACATACATCTTGCTATTCATCCTTATTTTTCAATCACTCATGTGTTTCTTGGATATTAAGGCCCTAGTGTCTTATATATATATATATATATATATATATATATATATATATATATATATATATATATATATATATATGTGTGTGTGTGTGTGTATGTATATATATATATATATATATATATATATATATATATATATATATATATATATATATATATATATATATATATATTATGCAAAATTCTTATTGGGCAGAATCATGAAAACTTTTATACAGTTAGCTGAACTATGGTGGTGAAGAATAATACCATGGTTTGTGATAAATGATTTTATTGAGTTTTTTTTTTTTTTCAATTGAGGCTTAGTATCGGCTGTTGAAGACAAGCCAGGAGAAAAATATCCAAAGCAAAGCAGAATGAAAACAAAGCTATCCGTAGCATAGGCAGGTTTTCAAAAGATTTCGAAGCCTTGCTCAGTACATCAGTTTTGCGTTTAAAATGACACCTAAAATTCAGGGTAATTTGTATCTAGATAAAGAAACATTAGATGAATTGATGGGGGGATATGTCAAGTCTACAATTATAGATTGACTAACAATTATTATACTTGAAAGTTTATAAAATTGACCCCCCCCCCCCCTCCCATAATTTGTTCCATGCACTAATTTTATCTAAGCTTCATGCAAAAGATTCACCAGTCATAGGATGACATGGTCGATATAATAAATAAAAAGCAGGGTTTCAAGGCCAAATGTCATGTTGTGCGCAAATAGTGATATAAAAAAAAAGATATGTCAAGAACGCTATCATAAGAAACACGTGGAATTGCGTTACTATAGTCAGTATAGTCGTTATAGTGCCCATTTAACTACTACTCTTAACAATATACTAGTTAGATTTAGATTACGATGCTAAAGAAATATCCACCGACTCCCTTATTACTCAAAAACAAGGTTTTAATAATTAACATATTCTACAGGTAACTTGATTTGTTATATAAAGCTTGCGGAATTATACATGTAGAAAAAAAAATTAGAAGTCGGAAGAAGAATTCTAAGCCTGATAATATCATAAGGAGAAAATCATAAATACGCTCAGACCTCACCTTTTGAGATGGAAATAGAATAAAGGTAGAAATGAGAGATCTGGAAAGAGTCAAGGAAAGCGTCACTGGACAATGACAACTAGATGAGACAATTGGAATAGTTAATTTCCAAATGAATTTTTTGATAGAGGCAGATTTGGATGCCAGGTTAATTATATCTGTGATGTTTAGAAAAAGAGGCTTTTATACTATAATCTATAAGGTAGAACCAGTGCCATTACCGAATGAGTCCATTCATGCCATCAGGACTGATAAAATCTTCCTGGGTGATTTTTTTTTTTTTTTTTTTTTTTTTTTGCCACACTTCATTGGGTACTGGGGTGATTTGTGTATCAGCTTTCACTTGGCAGAGATGGAAATATGATGGGAGGGGAAGTTGTAGTGTATACAGTGATGAAGGAGGAAGCAGCAAGTCTCCAGTGCCATTTATAGAAGGTCCCTTCCTACCCATCCATAGTGGATGTCTCATAATGGGCCTTAAGGCTTTGGCCAATTGCTAGTTGCAAAAACTGTTATATAGCTTAATATTGACCATAGTTTTCAAGGAGAGCATTCTATTTCCAAAAGTCTCCGTAGAGAAAAGATTTATGTCTTAAAATGTTCAACGTAGAGAATTCAGAAATTTTTCAGTGTACA